>NW_026688338.1:0-86425 GCF_030445035.2 Dasypus novemcinctus | reverse complement strand
GGCCAGGCCTGCAGAGGCCTGTCTCCCGGAGAGCACAGGCCCAGAGTCTTCCCTCTCCCTTGTCAATGACCTCTCTTTCTCTGCGTTTCTTTGGTGGGACGAGAGGGGCCCCAGAGCACCCCGACGACTCTGAGCAATCAGCCTGCCCTTTCTCCTCTCGCCCACCTTTTTGGGACCGTACGAACGAACGAGCATTTCTCTCGGCTCTGGGGCCGGGGGACGCAAAACGAAACTGCTTACCTCTTGGGTGGTGAGACACTTGCGTGGAAATCATTTCTGCTCACTTGAGGCAGGCACTGCGGTCAAGTGGGCTTACAGGTCCAGGTGTGCCATGGACCGGGTATATTCTAAGCGGCCATCGTGACCGTCCAAAGCGGACGTATGGGTTGTTTGGGCCTTGACTCGAGTCGTAACCATCCGTTTTGGGGGGGAAAAAAGTGAGAACCCATCATCTTAAGCACACTTCCCTCTGCCAGAGCACGCCACGCAACCAGGTGATGTTCCTACTGATTGCCGTTCCAAGCTACCGTAGCGGCCAATGCCGCAGGGATACCGTCCAGATTTCCAAACCGAAGCAGATAGCCCTTCTCGCCGAGGCGCAGCTGCCTGGTCGATCAAGCCCCAGGCCCTGGTGCTCCTGAGGGCTGCGGGGACACCCAGGACTACGCTGCTGATGGCAGGTGGCTCCGGGCCTCAGTGCCCTGCCAGTGGGCTCTACTGGGGAATCCGTGCTCTCGCACGTGGGGGAGGGGGGATTCGGTTGCAGGGGGGCCTCCCTACACATGCCTCTTCTTCTGTCACTTTGGCTGCGGCTGAGCCTGGCACTGGGTGCGTGCATGCTCAGGAGACAGGCTTCTGCGTGTCTCTGGACAGGCCCCGTGCCAGCTGGGACCTGAGCCCCAGCGCAGGTGCACCACCTGCGCTCAGGTTCCTTGGACCGGCCCAGGTCAGCTGAGAGGGAGGAGAACACGGTCCTCACCGCGGAGGGAAGCAAAAGTGCCGACACCTGCCAGCGGGAGAGCCGCATCCAGCAGCCCCGTGGGATCTAAGCCCCCTCTCGCCCCATCCGCTGCCCCCCTCCTCAGCCCCTCCTTTCGGGGCGCCCGGACGGCGCCCGGGGCAGGGGTGGGGGAGGGGCAGGGGCAAGCGCCAGGCCTCCCGCGCCGCCGTACACCGCTCTCTGACGCCCGCAAAGCCGGGACCAAAGCGCAGGCGCCCCGGCCCGCTGGGCCGGCCACGCCCACCGCCGCCCTGGCGCGCAGGCGCCACTCACCCCGCCCCCGGCAGACTCGCCCCGACCCCGCCCCTCCTGGTTGCTCTGGAGACGGTGGCCACTGGCGCGAGGTGCCCAAGCCCGGGAGAGGGAAGACGGTGGTGAGGGATTGGGGGAGGGGGCGGGGAGGCGTTTTCTGCACTCGGGAGTGGTCCCCGGTGGCAGTGCCGGGACAGATGAGGCCAATAGGCATCCTGCCGAAACCCACCCGATGCACTTCGGGCAGCGCGTCCACTGCCAGGAAAACCTCCAGCGCTGGGGGAAGCGGGCTTCCAAAATGTCTACACCGAATGCCACCAGGAGGCCACGGGGACGCGACGGAAGGGGTGGCCGACGTGGGTGGAGCCTGCTGGGTGGGGACTGGGCCAGGAGAGAAGCTCTGCTATGCTGTCCTGGACAGTTGTTCCCTCCCGTCTGTCTGGCGAAAAGCCAGGAGACAGAAGAAGCTCCAGGAACAAGAGAGCGGCTCCGTTGCCCAAAGTCAGAGGCAAAACTTCCACCGCTAGGGGCCACTGTAGGATAGGAATAGTTCCTTCCTCACACTTGCTGGGGGGCAGAGGGCTGAGTTCTAAGGCAGGGGCAGGGGCAGGGCCCCTTGCAGAAGGGGCTGTGGGGGAAGGGACCCCTGGGCCAGATCTGGGGCTGCTGGGAGAGCCCCCTCTCCATGCCATAGCTCACCTGACCCAGGCCAAGGGTCTGGGTTGGGCCAGGCTGCCAGCCAGACCCGTCTGAAGAGGGGTTTCCTTGCCCACCAAAGTCCCCGAGGCCTCCTCAAGCGGGGGCCTACCTAGGGCCGGCCGGCGTTGCCCTGCAGGTCTCTCCCACGGCCATGGTCACAGACATGCTGTCTCCCATCGCCGTCACCTCCACCTTGTGTCAGGGGAACCCCGGCCTTTCCCACCGGTGACCTGCGGGCTTCGGCCTGGGCTCCCGGCCAGGCCTGCAGAGGCCTGTCTCCCGGAGAGCACAGGCCCAGAGTCTTCCCTCTCCCTTGTCAATGACCTCTCTTTCTCTGCGTTTCTTTGGTGGGACGAGAGGGGCCCCAGAGCACCCCGACGACTCTGAGCAATCAGCCTGCCCTTTCTCCTCTCGCCCACCTTTTTGGGACCGTACGAACGAACGAGCATTTCTCTCGGCTCTGGGGCCGGGGGACGCAAAACGAAACTGCTTACCTCTTGGGTGGTGAGACACTTGCGTGGAAATCATTTCTGCTCACTTGAGGCAGGCACTGCGGTCAAGTGGGCTTACAGGTCCAGGTGTGCCATGGACCGGGTATATTCTAAGCGGCCATCGTGACCGTCCAAAGCGGACGTATGGGTTGTTTGGGCCTTGACTCGAGTCGTAACCATCCGTTTTGGGGGGGAAAAAAGTGAGAACCCATCATCTTAAGCACACTTCCCTCTGCCAGAGCACGCCACGCAACCAGGTGATGTTCCTACTGATTGCCGTTCCAAGCTACCGTAGCGGCCAATGCCGCAGGGATACCGTCCAGATTTCCAAACCGAAGCAGATAGCCCTTCTCGCCGAGGCGCAGCTGCCTGGTCGATCAAGCCCCAGGCCCTGGTGCTCCTGAGGGCTGCGGGGACACCCAGGACTACGCTGCTGATGGCAGGTGGCTCCGGGCCTCAGTGCCCTGCCAGTGGGCTCTACTGGGGAATCCGTGCTCTCGCACGTGGGGGAGGGGGGATTCGGTTGCAGGGGGGCCTCCCTACACATGCCTCTTCTTCTGTCACTTTGGCTGCGGCTGAGCCTGGCACTGGGTGCGTGCATGCTCAGGAGACAGGCTTCTGCGTGTCTCTGGACAGGCCCCGTGCCAGCTGGGACCTGAGCCCCAGCGCAGGTGCACCACCTGCGCTCAGGTTCCTTGGACCGGCCCAGGTCAGCTGAGAGGGAGGAGAACACGGTCCTCACCGCGGAGGGAAGCAAAAGTGCCGACACCTGCCAGCGGGAGAGCCGCATCCAGCAGCCCCGTGGGATCTAAGCCCCCTCTCGCCCCATCCGCTGCCCCCCTCCTCAGCCCCTCCTTTCGGGGCGCCCGGACGGCGCCCGGGGCAGGGGTGGGGGAGGGGCAGGGGCAAGCGCCAGGCCTCCCGCGCCGCCGTACAGCGCTCTCTGACGCCCGCAAAGCCGGGACCAAAGCGCAGGCGCCCCGGCCCGCTGGGCCGGCCACGCCCACCGCCGCCCTGGCGCGCAGGCGCCACTCACCCCGCCCCCGGCAGACTCGCCCCGACCCCGCCCCTCCTGGTTGCTCTGGAGACGGTGGCCACTGGCGCGAGGTGCCCAAGCCCGGGAGAGGGAAGACGGTGGTGAGGGATTGGGGGAGGGGGCGGGGAGGCGTTTTCTGCACTCGGGAGTGGTCCCCGGTGGCAGTGCCGGGACAGATGAGGCCAATAGGCATCCTGCCGAAACCCACCCGATGCACTTCGGGCAGCGCGTCCACTGCCAGGAAAACCTCCAGCGCTGGGGGAAGCGGGCTTCCAAAATGTCTACACCGAATGCCATCAGGAGGCCACGGGGACGCGACGGAAGGGGTGGCCGACGTGGGTGGAGCCTGCTGGGTGGGGACTGGGCCAGGAGAGAAGCTCTGCTATGCTGTCCTGGACAGTTGTTCCCTCCCGTCTGTCTGGCGAAAAGCCAGGAGACAGAAGAAGCTCCAGGAACAAGAGAGCGGCTCCGTTGCCCAAAGTCAGAGGCAAAACTTCCACCGCTAGGGGCCACTGTAGGATAGGAATAGTTCCTTCCTCACACTTGCTGGGGGGCAGAGGGCTGAGTTCTAAGGCAGGGGCAGGGGCAGGGCCCCTTGCAGAAGGGGCTGTGGGGGAAGGGACCCCTGGGCCAGATCTGGGGCTGCTGGGAGAGCCCCCTCTCCATGCCATAGCTCACCTGACCCAGGCCAAGGGTCTGGGTTGGGCCAGGCTGCCAGCCAGACCCGTCTGAAGAGGGGTTTCCTTGCCCACCAAAGTCCCCGAGGCCTCCTCAAGCGGGGGCCTACCTAGGGCCGGCCGGCGTTGCCCTGCAGGTCTCTCCCACGGCCATGGTCACAGACATGCTGTCTCCCATCGCCGTCACCTCCACCTTGTGTCAGGGGAACCCCGGCCTTTCCCACCGGTGACCTGCGGGCTTCGGCCTGGGCTCCCGGCCAGGCCTGCAGAGGCCTGTCTCCCGGAGAGCACAGGCCCAGAGTCTTCCCTCTCCCTTGTCAATGACCTCTCTTTCTCTGCGTTTCTTTGGTGGGACGAGAGGGGCCCCAGAGCACCCCGACGACTCTGAGCAATCAGCCTGCCCTTTCTCCTCTCGCCCACCTTTTTGGGACCGTACGAACGAACGAGCATTTCTCTCGGCTCTGGGGCCGGGGGACGCAAAACGAGACTGCTTACCTCTTGGGTGGTGAGACACTTGCGTGGAAATCATTTCTGCTCACTTGAGGCAGGCACTGCGGTCAAGAGGGCTTACAGGTCCAGGTGTGCCATGGACCGGGTATATTCTAAGCGGCCATCGTGACCGTCCAAAGCGGACGTATGGGTTGTTTGGGCCTTGACTCGAGTCGTAACCATCCGTTTTGGGGGGGAAAAAAGTGAGAACCCATCATCTTAAGCACACTTCCCTCTGCCAGAGCACGCCACGCAACCAGGTGATGTTCCTACTGATTGCCGTTCCAAGCTACCGTAGCGGCCAATGCCGCAGGGTTACCGTCCAGATTTCCAAACCGAAGCAGATAGCCCTTCTCGCCGAGGCGCAGCTGCCTGGTCGATCAAGCCCCAGGCCCTGGTGCTCCTGAGGGCTGCGGGGACACCCAGGACTACGCTGCTGATGGCAGGTGGCTCCGGGCCTCAGTGCCCTGCCAGTGGGCTCTACTGGGGAATCCGTGCTCTCGCACGTGCGGGAGGGGGGATTCGGTTGCAGGGGGGCCTCCCTACACATGCCTCTTCTTCTGTCACTTTGGCTGGGGCTGAGCCTGGCACTGGGTGCGTGCATGCTCAGGAGACAGGCTTCTGCGTGTCTCTGGACAGGCCCCGTGCCAGCTGGGACCTGAGCCCCAGCGCAGGTGCACCACCTGCGCTCAGGTTCCTTGGACCGGCCCAGGTCAGCTGAGAGGGAGGAGAACACGGTCCTCACCGCGGAGGGTAGCAAAAGTGCCGACACCTGCCAGCGGGAGAGCCGCATCCAGCAGCCCCGTGGGATCTAAGCCCCCTCTCGCCCCATCCGCTGCCCCCCTCCTCAGCCCCTCCTTTCGGGGCGCCCGGACGGCGCCCGGGGCAGGGGTGGGGGAGGGGCAGGGGCAAGCGCCAGGCCTCCCGCGCCGCCGTACAGCGCTCTCTGACGCCCGCAAAGCCGGGACCAAAGCGCAGGCGCCCCGGCCCGCTGGGCCGGCCACGCCCACCGCCGCCCTGGCGCGCAGGCGCCACTCACCCCGCCCCCGGCAGACTCGCCCCGACCCCGCCCCTCCTGGTTGCTCTGGAGACGGTGGCCACTGGCGCGAGGTGCCCAAGCCCGGGAGAGGGAAGACGGTGGTGAGGGATTGGGGGAGGGGGCGGGGAGGCGTTTTCTGCACTCGGGAGTGGTCCCCGGTGGCAGTGCCGGGACAGATGAGGCCAATAGGCATCCTGCCGAAACCCACCCGATGCACTTCGGGCAGCGCGTCCACTGCCAGGAAAACCTCCAGCGCTGGGGGAAGCGGGCTTCCAAAATGTCTACACCGAATGCCACCAGGAGGCCACGGGGACGCGACGGAAGGGGTGGCCGACGTGGGTGGAGCCTGCTGGGTGGGGACTGGGCCAGGAGAGAAGCTCTGCTATGCTGTCCTGGACAGTTGTTCCCTCCCGTCTGTCTGGCGAAAAGCCAGGAGACAGAAGAAGCTCCAGGAACAAGAGAGCGGCTCCGTTGCCCAAAGTCAGAGGCAAAACTTCCACCGCTAGGGGCCACTGTAGGATAGGAATAGTTCCTTCCTCACACTTGCTGGGGGGCAGAGGGCTGAGTTCTAAGGCAGGGGCAGGGGCAGGGCCCCTTGCAGAAGGGGCTGTGGGGGAAGGGACCCCTGGGCCAGATCTGGGGCTGCTGGGAGAGCCCCCTCTCCATGCCATAGCTCACCTGACCCAGGCCAAGGGTCTGGGTTGGGCCAGGCTGCCAGCCAGACCCGTCTGAAGAGGGGTTTCCTTGCCCACCAAAGTCCCCGAGGCCTCCTCAAGCGGGGGCCTACCTAGGGCCGGCCGGCGTTGCCCCTGCAGGTCTCTCCCACGGCCATGGTCACAGACATGCTGTCTCCCATCGCCGTCACCTCCACCTTGTGTCAGGGGAACCCCGGCCTTTCCCACCGGTGACCTGCGGGCTTCGGCCTGGGCTCCCGGCCAGGCCTGCAGAGGCCTGTCTCCCGGAGAGCACAGGCCCAGAGTCTTCCCTCTCCCTTGTCAATGACCTCTCTTTCTCTGCGTTTCTTTGGTGGGACGAGAGGGGCCCCAGAGCACCCCGACGACTCTGAGCAATCAGCCTGCCCTTTCTCCTCTCGCCCACCTTTTTGGGACCGTACGAACGAACGAGCATTTCTCTCGGCTCTGGGGCCGGGGGACGCAAAACGAAACTGCTTACCTCTTGGGTGGTGAGACACTTGCGTGGAAATCATTTCTGCTCACTTGAGGCAGGCACTGCGGTCAAGTGGGCTTACAGGTCCAGGTGTGCCATGGACCGGGTATATTCTAAGCGGCCATCGTGACCGTCCAAAGCGGACGTATGGGTTGTTTGGGCCTTGACTCGAGTCGTAACCATCCGTTTTGGGGGGGAAAAAAGTGAGAACCCATCATCTTAAGCACACTTCCCTCTGCCAGAGCACGCCACGCAACCAGGTGATGTTCCTACTGATTGCCGTTCCAAGCTACCGTAGCGGCCAATGCCGCAGGGATACCGTCCAGATTTCCAAACCGAAGCAGATAGCCCTTCTCGCCGAGGCGCAGCTGCCTGGTCGATCAAGCCCCAGGCCCTGGTGCTCCTGAGGGCTGCGGGGACACCCAGGACTACGCTGCTGATGGCAGGTGGCTCCGGGCCTCAGTGCCCTGCCAGTGGGCTCTACTGGGGAATCCGTGCTCTCGCACGCGGGGGAGGGGGGATTCGGTTGCAGGGGGGCCTCCCTACACATGCCTCTTCTTCTGTCACTTTGGCTGCGGCTGAGCCTGGCACTGGGTGCGTGCATGCTCAGGAGACAGGCTTCTGCGTGTCTCTGGACAGGCCCCGTGCCAGCTGGGACCTGAGCCCCAGCGCAGGTGCACCACCTGCGCTCAGGTTCCTTGGACCGGCCCAGGTCAGCTGAGAGGGAGGAGAACACGGTCCTCACCGCGGAGGGAAGCAAAAGTGCCGACACCTGCCAGCGGGAGAGCCGCATCCAGCAGCCCCGTGGGATCTAAGCCCCCTCTCGCCCCATCCGCTGCCCCCCTCCTCAGCCCCTCCTTTCGGGGCGCCCGGACGGCGCCCGGGGCAGGGGTGGGGGAGGGGCAGGGGCAAGCGCCAGGCCTCCCGCGCCGCCGTACACCGCTCTCTGACGCCCGCAAAGCCGGGACCAAAGCGCAGGCGCCCCCCGCTGGGCCGGCCACGCCCACCGCCGCCCTGGCGCGCAGGCGCCACTCACCCCGCCCCCGGCAGACTCGCCCCGACCCCGCCCCTCCTGGTTGCTCTGGAGACGGTGGCCACTGGCGCGAGGTGCCCAAGCCCGGGAGAGGGAAGACGGTGGTGAGGGATTGGGGGAGGGGGCGGGGAGGCGTTTTCTGCACTCGGGAGTGGTCCCCGGTGGCAGTGCCGGGACAGATGAGGCCAATAGGCATCCTGCCGAAACCCACCCGATGCACTTCGGGCAGCGCGTCCACTGCCAGGAAAACCTCCAGCGCTGGGGGAAGCGGGCTTCCAAAATGTCTACACCGAATGCCACCAGGAGGCCACGGGGACGCGACGGAAGGGGTGGCCGACGTGGGTGGAGCCTGCTGGGTGGGGACTGGGCCAGGAGAGAAGCTCTGCTATGCTGTCCTGGACAGTTGTTCCCTCCCGTCTGTCTGGCGAAAAGCCAGGAGACAGAAGAAGCTCCAGGAACAAGAGAGCGGCTCCGTTGCCCAAAGTCAGAGGCAAAACTTCCACCGCTAGGGGCCACTGTAGGATAGGAATAGTTCCTTCCTCACACTTGCTGGGGGGCAGAGGGCTGAGTTCTAAGGCAGGGGCAGGGGCAGGGCCCCTTGCAGAAGGGGCTGTGGGGGAAGGGACCCCTGGGCCAGATCTGGGGCTGCTGGGAGAGCCCCCTCTCCATGCCATAGCTCACCTGACCCAGGCCAAGGGTCTGGGTTGGGCCAGGCTGCCAGCCAGACCCGTCTGAAGAGGGGTTTCCTTGCCCACCAAAGTCCCCGAGGCCTCCTCAAGCGGGGGCCTACCTAGGGCCGGCCGGCGTTGCCCTGCAGGTCTCTCCCACGGCCATGGTCACAGACATGCTGTCTCCCATCGCCGTCACCTCCACCTTGTGTCAGGGGAACCCCGGCCTTTCCCACCGGTGACCTGCGGGCTTCGGCCTGGGCTCCCGGCCAGGCCTGCAGAGGCCTGTCTCCCGGAGAGCACAGGCCCAGAGTCTTCCCTCTCCCTTGTCAATGACCTCTCTTTCTCTGCGTTTCTTTGGTGGGACGAGAGGGGCCCCAGAGCACCCCGACGACTCTGAGCAATCAGCCTGCCCTTTCTCCTCTCGCCCACCTTTTTGGGACCGTACGAACGAACGAGCATTTCTCTCGGCTCTGGGGCTGGGGGACGCAAAACGAAACTGCTTACCTCTTGGGTGGTGAGACACTTGCGTGGAAATCATTTCTGCTCACTTGAGGCAGGCACTGCGGTCAAGTGGGCTTACAGGTCCAGGTGTGCCATGGACCGGGTATATTCTAAGCGGCCATCGTGACCGTCCAAAGCGGACGTATGGGTTGTTTGGGCCTTGACTCGAGTCGTAACCATCCGTTTTGGGGGGGAAAAAAGTGAGAACCCATCATCTTAAGCACACTTCCCTCTGCCAGAGCACGCCACGCAACCAGGTGATGTTCCTACTGATTGCCGTTCCAAGCTACCGTAGCGGCCAATGCCGCAGGGATACCGTCCAGATTTCCAAACCGAAGCAGATAGCCCTTCTCGCCGAGGCGCAGCTGCCTGGTCGATCAAGCCCCAGGCCCTGGTGCTCCTGAGGGCTGCGGGGACACCCAGGACTACGCTGCTGATGGCAGGTGGCTCCGGGCCTCAGTGCCCTGCCAGTGGGCTCTACTGGGGAATCCGTGCTCTCGCACGTGGGGGAGGGGGGATTCGGTTGCAGGGGGGCCTCCCTACACATGCCTCTTCTTCTGTCACTTTGGCTGCGGCTGAGCCTGGCACTGGGTGCGTGCATGCTCAGGAGACAGGCTTCTGCGTGTCTCTGGACAGGCCCCGTGCCAGCTGGGACCTGAGCCCCAGCGCAGGTGCACCACCTGCGCTCAGGTTCCTTGGACCGGCCCAGGTCAGCTGAGAGGGAGGAGAACACGGTCCTCACCGCGGAGGGAAGCAAAAGTGCCGACACCTGCCAGCGGGAGAGCCGCATCCAGCAGCCCCGTGGGATCTAAGCCCCCTCTCGCCCCATCCGCTGCCCCCCTCCTCAGCCCCTCCTTTCGGGGCGCCCGGACGGCGCCCGGGGCAGGGGTGGGGGAGGGGCAGGGGCAAGCGCCAGGCCTCCCGCGCCGCCGTACAGCGCTCTCTGACGCCCGCAAAGCCGGGACCAAAGCGCAGGCGCCCCGGCCCGCTGGGCCGGCCACGCCCACCGCCGCCCTGGCGCGCAGGCGCCACTCACCCCGCCCCCGGCAGACTCGCCCCGACCCCGCCCCTCCTGGTTGCTCTGGAGACGGTGGCCACTGGCGCGAGGTGCCCAAGCCCGGGAGAGGGAAGACGGTGGTGAGGGATTGGGGGAGGGGGCGGGGAGGCGTTTTCTGCACTCGGGAGTGGTCCCCGGTGGCAGTGCCGGGACAGATGAGGCCAATAGGCATCCTGCCGAAACCCACCCGATGCACTTCGGGCAGCGCGTCCACTGCCAGGAAAACCTCCAGCGCTGGGGGAAGCGGGCTTCCAAAATGTCTACACCGAATGCCACCAGGAGGCCACGGGGACGCGACGGAAGGGGTGGCCGACGTGGGTGGAGCCTGCTGGGTGGGGACTGGGCCAGGAGAGAAGCTCTGCTATGCTGTCCTGGACAGTTGTTCCCTCCCGTCTGTCTGGCGAAAAGCCAGGAGACAGAAGAAGCTCCAGGAACAAGAGAGCGGCTCCGTTGCCCAAAGTCAGAGGCAAAACTTCCACCGCTAGGGGCCACTGTAGGATAGGAATAGTTCCTTCCTCACACTTGCTGGGGGGCAGAGGGCTGAGTTCTAAGGCAGGGGCAGGGGCAGGGCCCCTTGCAGAAGGGGCTGTGGGGGAAGGGACCCCTGGGCCAGATCTGGGGCTGCTGGGAGAGCCCCCTCTCCATGCCATAGCTCACCTGACCCAGGCCAAGGGTCTGGGTTGGGCCAGGCTGCCAGCCAGACCCGTCTGAAGAGGGGTTTCCTTGCCCACCAAAGTCCCCGAGGCCTCCTCAAGCGGGGGCCTACCTAGGGCCGGCCGGCGTTGCCCTGCAGGTCTCTCCCACGGCCATGGTCACAGACATGCTGTCTCCCATCGCCGTCACCTCCACCTTGTGTCAGGGGAACCCCGGCCTTTCCCACCGGTGACCTGCGGGCTTCGGCCTGGGCTCCCGGCCAGGCCTGCAGAGGCCTGTCTCCCGGAGAGCACAGGCCCAGAGTCTTCCCTCTCCCTTGTCAATGACCTCTCTTTCTCTGCGTTTCTTTGGTGGGACGAGAGGGGCCCCAGAGCACCCCGACGACTCTGAGCAATCAGCCTGCCCTTTCTCCTCTCGCCCACCTTTTTGGGACCGTACGAACGAACGAGCATTTCTCTCGGCTCTGGGGCCGGGGGACGCAAAACGAAACTGCTTACCTCTTGGGTGGTGAGACACTTGCGTGGAAATCATTTCTGCTCACTTGAGGCAGGCACTGCGGTCAAGTGGGCTTACAGGTCCAGGTGTGCCATGGACCGGGTATATTCTAAGCGGCCATCGTGACCGTCCAAAGCGGACGTATGGGTTGTTTGGGCCTTGACTCGAGTCGTAACCATCCGTTTTGGGGGGGAAAAAAGTGAGAACCCATCATCTTAAGCACACTTCCCTCTGCCAGAGCACGCCACGCAACCAGGTGATGTTCCTACTGATTGCCGTTCCAAGCTACCGTAGCGGCCAATGCCGCAGGGATACCGTCCAGATTTCCAAACCGAAGCAGATAGCCCTTCTCGCCGAGGCGCAGCTGCCTGGTCGATCAAGCCCCAGGCCCTGGTGCTCCTGAGGGCTGCGGGGACACCCAGGACTACGCTGCTGATGGCAGGTGGCTCCGGGCCTCAGTGCCCTGCCAGTGGGCTCTACTGGGGAATCCGTGCTCTCGCACGTGGGGGAGGGGGGATTCGGTTGCAGGGGGGCCTCCCTACACATGCCTCTTCTTCTGTCACTTTGGCTGCGGCTGAGCCTGGCACTGGGTGCGTGCATGCTCAGGAGACAGGCTTCTGCGTGTCTCTGGACAGGCCCCGTGCCAGCTGGGACCTGAGCCCCAGCGCAGGTGCACCACCTGCGCTCAGGTTCCTTGGACCGGCCCAGGTCAGCTGAGAGGGAGGAGAACACGGTCCTCACCGCGGAGGGAAGCAAAAGTGCCGACACCTGCCAGCGGGAGAGCCGCATCCAGCAGCCCCGTGGGATCTAAGCCCCCTCTCGCCCCATCCGCTGCCCCCCTCCTCAGCCCCTCCTTTCGGGGCGCCCGGACGGCGCCCGGGGCAGGGGTGGGGGAGGGGCAGGGGCAAGCGCCAGGCCTCCCGCGCCGCCGTACAGCGCTCTCTGACGCCCGCAAAGCCGGGACCAAAGCGCAGGCGCCCCGGCCCGCTGGGCCGGCCACGCCCACCGCCGCCCTGGCGCGCAGGCGCCACTCACCCCGCCCCCGGCAGACTCGCCCCGACCCCGCCCCTCCTGGTTGCTCTGGAGACGGTGGCCACTGGCGCGAGGTGCCCAAGCCCGGGAGAGGGAAGACGGTGGTGAGGGATTGGGGGAGGGGGCGGGGAGGCGTTTTCTGCACTCGGGAGTGGTCCCCGGTGGCAGTGCCGGGACAGATGAGGCCAATAGGCATCCTGCCGAAACCCACCCGATGCACTTCGGGCAGCGCGTCCACTGCCAGGAAAACCTCCAGCGCTGGGGGAAGCGGGCTTCCAAAATGTCTACACCGAATGCCACCAGGAGGCCACGGGGACGCGACGGAAGGGGTGGCCGACGTGGGTGGAGCCTGCTGGGTGGGGACTGGGCCAGGAGAGAAGCTCTGCTATGCTGTCCTGGACAGTTGTTCCCTCCCGTCTGTCTGGCGAAAAGCCAGGAGACAGAAGAAGCTCCAGGAACAAGAGAGCGGCTCCGTTGCCCAAAGTCAGAGGCAAAACTTCCACCGCTAGGGGCCACTGTAGGATAGGAATAGTTCCTTCCTCACACTTGCTGGGGGGCAGAGGGCTGAGTTCTAAGGCAGGGGCAGGGGCAGGGCCCCTTGCAGAAGGGGCTGTGGGGGAAGGGACCCCTGGGCCAGATCTGGGGCTGCTGGGAGAGCCCCCTCTCCATGCCATAGCTCACCTGACCCAGGCCAAGGGTCTGGGTTGGGCCAGGCTGCCAGCCAGACCCGTCTGAAGAGGGGTTTCCTTGCCCACCAAAGTCCCCGAGGCCTCCTCAAGCGGGGGCCTACCTAGGGCCGGCCGGCGTTGCCCTGCAGGTCTCTCCCACGGCCATGGTCACAGACATGCTGTCTCCCATCGCCGTCACCTCCACCTTGTGTCAGGGGAACCCCGGCCTTTCCCACCGGTGACCTGCGGGCTTCGGCCTGGGCTCCCGGCCAGGCCTGCAGAGGCCTGTCTCCCGGAGAGCACAGGCCCAGAGTCTTCCCTCTCCCTTGTCAATGACCTCTCTTTCTCTGCGTTTCTTTGGTGGGACGAGAGGGGCCCCAGAGCACCCCGACGACTCTGAGCAATCAGCCTGCCCTTTCTCCTCTCGCCCACCTTTTTGGGACCGTACGAACGAACGAGCATTTCTCTCGGCTCTGGGGCCGGGGGACGCAAAACGAGACTGCTTACCTCTTGGGTGGTGAGACACTTGCGTGGAAATCATTTCTGCTCACTTGAGGCAGGCACTGCGGTCAAGAGGGCTTACAGGTCCAGGTGTGCCATGGACCGGGTATATTCTAAGCGGCCATCGTGACCGTCCAAAGCGGACGTATGGGTTGTTTGGGCCTTGACTCGAGTCGTAACCATCCGTTTTGGGGGGGAAAAAAGTGAGAACCCATCATCTTAAGCACACTTCCCTCTGCCAGAGCACGCCACGCAACCAGGTGATGTTCCTACTGATTGCCGTTCCAAGCTACCGTAGCGGCCAATGCCGCAGGGATACCGTCCAGATTTCCAAACCGAAGCAGATAGCCCTTCTCGCCGAGGCCCAGCTGCCTGGTCGATCAAGCCCCAGGCCCTGGTGCTCCTGAGGGCTGCGGGGACACCCAGGACTACGCTGCTGATGGCAGGTGGCTCCGGGCCTCAGTGCCCTGCCAGTGGGCTCTACTGGGGAATCCGTGCTCTCGCACGTGCGGGAGGGGGGATTCGGTTGCAGGGGGGCCTCCCTACACATGCCTCTTCTTCTGTCACTTTGGCTGGGGCTGAGCCTGGCACTGGGTGCGTGCATGCTCAGGAGACAGGCTTCTGCGTGTCTCTGGACAGGCCCCGTGCCAGCTGGGACCTGAGCCCCAGCGCAGGTGCACCACCTGCGCTCAGGTTCCTTGGACCGGCCCAGGTCAGCTGAGAGGGAGGAGAACACGGTCCTCACCGCGGAGGGAAGCAAAAGTGCCGACACCTCCCAGCGGGAGAGCCGCATCCAGCAGCCCCGTGGGATCTAAGCCCCCTCTCGCCCCATCCGCTGCCCCCCTCCTCAGCCCCTCCTTTCGGGGCGCCCGGACGGCGCCCGGGGCAGGGGTGGGGGAGGGGCAGGGGCAAGCGCCAGGCCTCCCGCGCCGCCGTACACCGCTCTCTGACGCCCGCAAAGCCGGGACCAAAGCGCAGGCGCCCCGGCCCGCTGGGCCGGCCACGCCCACCGCCGCCCTGGCGCGCAGGCGCCACTCACCCCGCCCCCGGCAGACTCGCCCCGACCCCGCCCCTCCTGGTTGCTCTGGAGACGGTGGCCACTGGCGCGAGGTGCCCAAGCCCGGGAGAGGGAAGACGGTGGTGAGGGATTGGGGGAGGGGGCGGGGAGGCGTTTTCTGCACTCGGGAGTGGTCCCCGGTGGCAGTGCCGGGACAGATGAGGCCAATAGGCATCCTGCCGAAACCCACCCGATGCACTTCGGGCAGCGCGTCCACTGCCAGGAAAACCTCCAGCGCTGGGGGAAGCGGGCTTCCAAAATGTCTACACCGAATGCCACCAGGAGGCCACGGGGACGCGACGGAAGGGGTGGCCGACGTGGGTGGAGCCTGCTGGGTGGGGACTGGGCCAGGAGAGAAGCTCTGCTATGCTGTCCTGGACAGTTGTTCCCTCCCGTCTGTCTGGCGAAAAGCCAGGAGACAGAAGAAGCTCCAGGAACAAGAGAGCGGCTCCGTTGCCCAAAGTCAGAGGCAAAACTTCCACCGCTAGGGGCCACTGTAGGATAGGAATAGTTCCTTCCTCACACTTGCTGGGGGGCAGAGGGCTGAGTTCTAAGGCAGGGGCAGGGGCAGGGCCCCTTGCAGAAGGGGCTGTGGGGGAAGGGACCCCTGGGCCAGATCTGGGGCTGCTGGGAGAGCCCCCTCTCCATGCCATAGCTCACCTGACCCAGGCCAAGGGTCTGGGTTGGGCCAGGCTGCCAGCCAGACCCGTCTGAAGAGGGGTTTCCTTGCCCACCAAAGTCCCCGAGGCCTCCTCAAGCGGGGGCCTACCTAGGGCCGGCCGGCGTTGCCCTGCAGGTCTCTCCCACGGCCATGGTCACAGACATGCTGTCTCCCATCGCCGTCACCTCCACCTTGTGTCAGGGGAACCCCGGCCTTTCCCACCGGTGACCTGCGGGCTTCGGCCTGGGCTCCCGGCCAGGCCTGCAGAGGCCTGTCTCCCGGAGAGCACAGGCCCAGAGTCTTCCCTCTCCCTTGTCAATGACCTCTCTTTCTCTGCGTTTCTTTGGTGGGACGAGAGGGGCCCCAGAGCACCCCGACGACTCTGAGCAATCAGCCTGCCCTTTCTCCTCTCGCC
Source organism: Dasypus novemcinctus (assembly GCF_030445035.2). Taxonomy (NCBI): domain Eukaryota; kingdom Metazoa; phylum Chordata; class Mammalia; order Cingulata; family Dasypodidae; genus Dasypus; species Dasypus novemcinctus. The sequence continues at coordinate 70,830 of NW_026688338.1, read as the reverse complement.
CACCTTTTTGGGACCGTACGAACGAACGAGCATTTCTCTCGGCTCTGGGGCCGGGGGACGCAAAACGAAACTGCTTACCTCTTGGGTGGTGAGACACTTGCGTGGAAATCATTTCTGCTCACTTGAGGCAGGCACTGCGGTCAAGTGGGCTTACAGGTCCAGGTGTGCCATGGACCGGGTATATTCTAAGCGGCCATCGTGACCGTCCAAAGCGGACGTATGGGTTGTTTGGGCCTTGACTCGAGTCGTAACCATCCGTTTTGGGGGGGAAAAAAGTGAGAACCCATCATCTTAAGCACACTTCCCTCTGCCAGAGCACGCCACGCAACCAGGTGATGTTCCTACTGATTGCCGTTCCAAGCTACCGTAGCGGCCAATGCCGCAGGGATACCGTCCAGATTTCCAAACCGAAGCAGATAGCCCTTCTCGCCGAGGCGCAGCTGCCTGGTCGATCAAGCCCCAGGCCCTGGTGCTCCTGAGGGCTGCGGGGACACCCAGGACTACGCTGCTGATGGCAGGTGGCTCCGGGCCTCAGTGCCCTGCCAGTGGGCTCTACTGGGGAATCCGTGCTCTCGCACGCGGGGGAGGGGGGATTCGGTTGCAGGGGGGCCTCCCTACACATGCCTCTTCTTCTGTCACTTTGGCTGCGGCTGAGCCTGGCACTGGGTGCGTGCATGCTCAGGAGACAGGCTTCTGCGTGTCTCTGGACAGGCCCCGTGCCAGCTGGGACCTGAGCCCCAGCGCAGGTGCACCACCTGCGCTCAGGTTCCTTGGACCGGCCCAGGTCAGCTGAGAGGGAGGAGAACACGGTCCTCACCGCGGAGGGAAGCAAAAGTGCCGACACCTGCCAGCGGGAGAGCCGCATCCAGCAGCCCCGTGGGATCTAAGCCCCCTCTCGCCCCATCCGCTGCCCCCCTCCTCAGCCCCTCCTTTCGGGGCGCCCGGACGGCGCCCGGGGCAGGGGTGGGGGAGGGGCAGGGGCAAGCGCCAGGCCTCCCGCGCCGCCGTACACCGCTCTCTGACGCCCGCAAAGCCGGGACCAAAGCGCAGGCGCCCCGGCCCGCTGGGCCGGCCACGCCCACCGCCGCCCTGGCGCGCAGGCGCCACTCACCCCGCCCCCGGCAGACTCGCCCCGACCCCGCCCCTCCTGGTTGCTCTGGAGACGGTGGCCACTGGCGCGAGGTGCCCAAGCCCGGGAGAGGGAAGACGGTGGTGAGGGATTGGGGGAGGGGGCGGGGAGGCGTTTTCTGCACTCGGGAGTGGTCCCCGGTGGCAGTGCCGGGACAGATGAGGCCAATAGGCATCCTGCCGAAACCCACCCGATGCACTTCGGGCAGCGCGTCCACTGCCAGGAAAACCTCCAGCGCTGGGGGAAGCGGGCTTCCAAAATGTCTACACCGAATGCCACCAGGAGGCCACGGGGACGCGACGGAAGGGGTGGCCGACGTGGGTGGAGCCTGCTGGGTGGGGACTGGGCCAGGAGAGAAGCTCTGCTATGCTGTCCTGGACAGTTGTTCCCTCCCGTCTGTCTGGCGAAAAGCCAGGAGACAGAAGAAGCTCCAGGAACAAGAGAGCGGCTCCGTTGCCCAAAGTCAGAGGCAAAACTTCCACCGCTAGGGGCCACTGTAGGATAGGAATAGTTCCTTCCTCACACTTGCTGGGGGGCAGAGGGCTGAGTTCTAAGGCAGGGGCAGGGGCAGGGCCCCTTGCAGAAGGGGCTGTGGGGGAAGGGACCCCTGGGCCAGATCTGGGGCTGCTGGGAGAGCCCCCTCTCCATGCCATAGCTCACCTGACCCAGGCCAAGGGTCTGGGTTGGGCCAGGCTGCCAGCCAGACCCGTCTGAAGAGGGGTTTCCTTGCCCACCAAAGTCCCCGAGGCCTCCTCAAGCGGGGGCCTACCTAGGGCCGGCCGGCGTTGCCCTGCAGGTCTCTCCCACGGCCATGGTCACAGACATGCTGTCTCCCATCGCCGTCACCTCCACCTTGTGTCAGGGGAACCCCGGCCTTTCCCACCGGTGACCTGCGGGCTTCGGCCTGGGCTCCCGGCCAGGCCTGCAGAGGCCTGTCTCCCGGAGAGCACAGGCCCAGAGTCTTCCCTCTCCCTTGTCAATGACCTCTCTTTCTCTGCGTTTCTTTGGTGGGACGAGAGGGGCCCCAGAGCACCCCGACGACTCTGAGCAATCAGCCTGCCCTTTCTCCTCTCGCCCACCTTTTTGGGACCGTACGAACGAACGAGCATTTCTCTCGGCTCTGGGGCCGGGGGACGCAAAACGAGACTGCTTACCTCTTGGGTGGTGAGACACTTGCGTGGAAATCATTTCTGCTCACTTGAGGCAGGCACTGCGGTCAAGTGGGCTTACAGGTCCAGGTGTGCCATGGACCGGGTATATTCTAAGCGGCCATCGTGACCGTCCAAAGCGGACGTATGGGTTGTTTGGGCCTTGACTCGAGTCGTAACCATCCGTTTTGGGGGGGAAAAAAGTGAGAACCCATCATCTTAAGCACACTTCCCTCTGCCAGAGCACGCCACGCAACCAGGTGATGTTCCTACTGATTGCCGTTCCAAGCTACCGTAGCGGCCAATGCCGCAGGGATACCGTCCAGATTTCCAAACCGAAGCAGATAGCCCTTCTCGCCGAGGCGCAGCTGCCTGGTCGATCAAGCCCCAGGCCCTGGTGCTCCTGAGGGCTGCGGGGACACCCAGGACTACGCTGCTGATGGCAGGTGGCTCCGGGCCTCAGTGCCCTGCCAGTGGGCTCTACTGGGGAATCCGTGCTCTCGCACGTGGGGGAGGGGGGATTCGGTTGCAGGGGGGCCTCCCTACACATGCCTCTTCTTCTGTCACTTTGGCTGCGGCTGAGCCTGGCACTGGGTGCGTGCATGCTCAGGAGACAGGCTTCTGCGTGTCTCTGGACAGGCCCCGTGCCAGCTGGGACCTGAGCCCCAGCGCAGGTGCACCACCTGCGCTCAGGTTCCTTGGACCGGCCCAGGTCAGCTGAGAGGGAGGAGAACACGGTCCTCACCGCGGAGGGAAGCAAAAGTGCCGACACCTGCCAGCGGGAGAGCCGCATCCAGCAGCCCCGTGGGATCTAAGCCCCCTCTCGCCCCATCCGCTGCCCCCCTCCTCAGCCCCTCCTTTCGGGGCGCCCGGACGGCGCCCGGGGCAGGGGTGGGGGAGGGGCAGGGGCAAGCGCCAGGCCTCCCGCGCCGCCGTACAGCGCTCTCTGACGCCCGCAAAGCCGGGACCAAAGCGCAGGCGCCCCGGCCCGCTGGGCCGGCCACGCCCACCGCCGCCCTGGCGCGCAGGCGCCACTCACCCCGCCCCCGGCAGACTCGCCCCGACCCCGCCCCTCCTGGTTGCTCTGGAGACGGTGGCCACTGGCGCGAGGTGCCCAAGCCCGGGAGAGGGAAGACGGTGGTGAGGGATTGGGGGAGGGGGCGGGGAGGCGTTTTCTGCACTCGGGAGTGGTCCCCGGTGGCAGTGCCGGGACAGATGAGGCCAATAGGCATCCTGCCGAAACCCACCCGATGCACTTCGGGCAGCGCGTCCACTGCCAGGAAAACCTCCAGCGCTGGGGGAAGCGGGCTTCCAAAATGTCTACACCGAATGCCACCAGGAGGCCACGGGGACGCGACGGAAGGGGTGGCCGACGTGGGTGGAGCCTGCTGGGTGGGGACTGGGCCAGGAGAGAAGCTCTGCTATGCTGTCCTGGACAGTTGTTCCCTCCCGTCTGTCTGGCGAAAAGCCAGGAGACAGAAGAAGCTCCAGGAACAAGAGAGCGGCTCCGTTGCCCAAAGTCAGAGGCAAAACTTCCACCGCTAGGGGCCACTGTAGGATAGGAATAGTTCCTTCCTCACACTTGCTGGGGGGCAGAGGGCTGAGTTCTAAGGCAGGGGCAGGGGCAGGGCCCCTTGCAGAAGGGGCTGTGGGGGAAGGGACCCCTGGGCCAGATCTGGGGCTGCTGGGAGAGCCCCCTCTCCATGCCATAGCTCACCTGACCCAGGCCAAGGGTCTGGGTTGGGCCAGGCTGCCAGCCAGACCCGTCTGAAGAGGGGTTTCCTTGCCCACCAAAGTCCCCGAGGCCTCCTCAAGCGGGGGCCTACCTAGGGCCGGCCGGCGTTGCCCTGCAGGTCTCTCCCACGGCCATGGTCACAGACATGCTGTCTCCCATCGCCGTCACCTCCACCTTGTGTCAGGGGAACCCCGGCCTTTCCCACCGGTGACCTGCGGGCTTCGGCCTGGGCTCCCGGCCAGGCCTGCAGAGGCCTGTCTCCCGGAGAGCACAGGCCCAGAGTCTTCCCTCTCCCTTGTCAATGACCTCTCTTTCTCTGCGTTTCTTTGGTGGGACGAGAGGGGCCCCAGAGCACCCCGACGACTCTGAGCAATCAGCCTGCCCTTTCTCCTCTCGCCCACCTTTTTGGGACCGTACGAACGAACGAGCATTTCTCTCGGCTCTGGGGCCGGGGGACGCAAAACGAGACTGCTTACCTCTTGGGTGGTGAGACACTTGCGTGGAAATCATTTCTGCTCACTTGAGGCAGGCACTGCGGTCAAGAGGGCTTACAGGTCCAGGTGTGCCATGGACCGGGTATATTCTAAGCGGCCATCGTGACCGTCCAAAGCGGACGTATGGGTTGTTTGGGCCTTGACTCGAGTCGTAACCATCCGTTTTGGGGGGGAAAAAAGTGAGAACCCATCATCTTAAGCACACTTCCCTCTGCCAGAGCACGCCACGCAACCAGGTGATGTTCCTACTGATTGCCGTTCCAAGCTACCGTAGCGGCCAATGCCGCAGGGATACCGTCCAGATTTCCAAACCGAAGCAGATAGCCCTTCTCGCCGAGGCCCAGCTGCCTGGTCGATCAAGCCCCAGGCCCTGGTGCTCCTGAGGGCTGCGGGGACACCCAGGACTACGCTGCTGATGGCAGGTGGCTCCGGGCCTCAGTGCCCTGCCAGTGGGCTCTACTGGGGAATCCGTGCTCTCGCACGTGCGGGAGGGGGGATTCGGTTGCAGGGGGGCCTCCCTACACATGCCTCTTCTTCTGTCACTTTGGCTGGGGCTGAGCCTGGCACTGGGTGCGTGCATGCTCAGGAGACAGGCTTCTGCGTGTCTCTGGACAGGCCCCGTGCCAGCTGGGACCTGAGCCCCAGCGCAGGTGCACCACCTGCGCTCAGGTTCCTTGGACCGGCCCAGGTCAGCTGAGAGGGAGGAGAACACGGTCCTCACCGCGGAGGGAAGCAAAAGTGCCGACACCTGCCAGCGGGAGAGCCGCATCCAGCAGCCCCGTGGGATCTAAGCCCCCTCTCGCCCCATCCGCTGCCCCCCTCCTCAGCCCCTCCTTTCGGGGCGCCCGGACGGCGCCCGGGGCAGGGGTGGGGGAGGGGCAGGGGCAAGCGCCAGGCCTCCCGCGCCGCCGTACACCGCTCTCTGACGCCCGCAAAGCCGGGACCAAAGCGCAGGCGCCCCGGCCCGCTGGGCCGGCCACGCCCACCGCCGCCCTGGCGCGCAGGCGCCACTCACCCCGCCCCCGGCAGACTCGCCCCGACCCCGCCCCTCCTGGTTGCTCTGGAGACGGTGGCCACTGGCGCGAGGTGCCCAAGCCCGGGAGAGGGAAGACGGTGGTGAGGGATTGGGGGAGGGGGCGGGGAGGCGTTTTCTGCACTCGGGAGTGGTCCCCGGTGGCAGTGCCGGGACAGATGAGGCCAATAGGCATCCTGCCGAAACCCACCCGATGCACTTCGGGCAGCGCGTCCACTGCCAGGAAAACCTCCAGCGCTGGGGGAAGCGGGCTTCCAAAATGTCTACACCGAATGCCACCAGGAGGCCACGGGGACGCGACGGAAGGGGTGGCCGACGTGGGTGGAGCCTGCTGGGTGGGGACTGGGCCAGGAGAGAAGCTCTGCTATGCTGTCCTGGACAGTTGTTCCCTCCCGTCTGTCTGGCGAAAAGCCAGGAGACAGAAGAAGCTCCAGGAACAAGAGAGCGGCTCCGTTGCCCAAAGTCAGAGGCAAAACTTCCACCGCTAGGGGCCACTGTAGGATAGGAATAGTTCCTTCCTCACACTTGCTGGGGGGCAGAGGGCTGAGTTCTAAGGCAGGGGCAGGGGCAGGGCCCCTTGCAGAAGGGGCTGTGGGGGAAGGGACCCCTGGGCCAGATCTGGGGCTGCTGGGAGAGCCCCCTCTCCATGCCATAGCTCACCTGACCCAGGCCAAGGGTCTGGGTTGGGCCAGGCTGCCAGCCAGACCCGTCTGAAGAGGGGTTTCCTTGCCCACCAAAGTCCCCGAGGCCTCCTCAAGCGGGGGCCTACCTAGGGCCGGCCGGCGTTGCCCTGCAGGTCTCTCCCACGGCCATGGTCACAGACATGCTGTCTCCCATCGCCGTCACCTCCACCTTGTGTCAGGGGAACCCCGGCCTTTCCCACCGGTGACCTGCGGGCTTCGGCCTGGGCTCCCGGCCAGGCCTGCAGAGGCCTGTCTCCCGGAGAGCACAGGCCCAGAGTCTTCCCTCTCCCTTGTCAATGACCTCTCTCTCTCTGCGTTTCTTTGGTGGGACGAGAGGGGCCCCAGAGCACCCCGACGACTCTGAGCAATCAGCCTGCCCTTTCTCCTCTCGCCCACCTTTTTGGGACCGTACGAACGAACGAGCATTTCTCTCGGCTCTGGGCCGGGGGACGCAAAACGAGACTGCTTACCTCTTGGGTGGTGAGACACTTGCGTGGAAATCATTTCTGCTCACTTGAGGCAGGCACTGCGGTCAAGTGGGCTTACAGGTCCAGGTGTGCCATGGACCGGGTATATTCTAAGCGGCCATCGTGACCGTCCAAAGCGGACGTATGGGTTGTTTGGGCCTTGACTCGAGTCGTAACCATCCGTTTTGGGGGGGAAAAAAGTGAGAACCCATCATCTTAAGCACACTTCCCTCTGCCAGAGCACGCCACGCAACCAGGTGATGTTCCTACTGATTGCCGTTCCAAGCTACCGTAGCGGCCAATGCCGCAGGGATACCGTCCAGATTTCCAAACCGAAGCAGATAGCCCTTCTCGCCGAGGCGCAGCTGCCTGGTCGATCAAGCCCCAGGCCCTGGTGCTCCTGAGGGCTGCGGGGACACCCAGGACTACGCTGCTGATGGCAGGTGGCTCCGGGCCTCAGTGCCCTGCCAGTGGGCTCTACTGGGGAATCCGTGCTCTCGCACGTGGGGGAGGGGGGATTCGGTTGCAGGGGGGCCTCCCTACACATGCCTCTTCTTCTGTCACTTTGGCTGGGGCTGAGCCTGGCACTGGGTGCGTGCATGCTCAGGAGACAGGCTTCTGCGTGTCTCTGGACAGGCCCCGTGCCAGCTGGGACCTGAGCCCCAGCGCAGGTGCACCACCTGCGCTCAGGTTCCTTGGACCGGCCCAGGTCAGCTGAGAGGGAGGAGAACACGGTCCTCACCGCGGAGGGAAGCAAAAGTGCCGACACCTGCCAGCGGGAGAGCCGCATCCAGCAGCCCCGTGGGATCTAAGCCCCCTCTCGCCCCATCCGCTGCCCCCCTCCTCAGCCCCTCCTTTCGGGGCGCCCGGACGGCGCCCGGGGCAGGGGTGGGGGAGGGGCAGGGGCAAGCGCCAGGCCTCCCGCGCCGCCGTACACCGCTCTCTGACGCCCGCAAAGCCGGGACCAAAGCGCAGGCGCCCCGGCCCGCTGGGCCGGCCACGCCCACCGCCGCCCTGGCGCGCAGGCGCCACTCACCCCGCCCCCGGCAGACTCGCCCCGACCCCGCCCCTCCTGGTTGCTCTGGAGACGGTGGCCACTGGCGCGAGGTGCCCAAGCCCGGGAGAGGGAAGACGGTGGTGAGGGATTGGGGGAGGGGGCGGGGAGGCGTTTTCTGCACTCGGGAGTGGTCCCCGGTGGCAGTGCCGGGACAGATGAGGCCAATAGGCATCCTGCCGAAACCCACCCGATGCACTTCGGGCAGCGCGTCCACTGCCAGGAAAACCTCCAGCGCTGGGGGAAGCGGGCTTCCAAAATGTCTACACCGAATGCCACCAGGAGGCCACGGGGACGCGACGGAAGGGGTGGCCGACGTGGGTGGAGCCTGCTGGGTGGGGACTGGGCCAGGAGAGAAGCTCTGCTATGCTGTCCTGGACAGTTGTTCCCTCCCGTCTGTCTGGCGAAAAGCCAGGAGACAGAAGAAGCTCCAGGAACAAGAGAGCGGCTCCGTTGCCCAAAGTCAGAGGCAAAACTTCCACCGCTAGGGGCCACTGTAGGATAGGAATAGTTCCTTCCTCACACTTGCTGGGGGGCAGAGGGCTGAGTTCTAAGGCAGGGGCAGGGGCAGGGCCCCTTGCAGAAGGGGCTGTGGGGGAAGGGACCCCTGGGCCAGATCTGGGGCTGCTGGGAGAGCCCCCTCTCCATGCCATAGCTCACCTGACCCAGGCCAAGGGTCTGGGTTGGGCCAGGCTGCCAGCCAGACCCGTCTGAAGAGGGGTTTCCTTGCCCACCAAAGTCCCCGAGGCCTCCTCAAGCGGGGGCCTACCTAGGGCCGGCCGGCGTTGCCCTGCAGGTCTCTCCCACGGCCATGGTCACAGACATGCTGTCTCCCATCGCCGTCACCTCCACCTTGTGTCAGGGGAACCCCGGCCTTTCCCACCGGTGACCTGCGGGCTTCGGCCTGGGCTCCCGGCCAGGCCTGCAGAGGCCTGTCTCCCGGAGAGCACAGGCCCAGAGTCTTCCCTCTCCCTTGTCAATGACCTCTCTCTCTCTGCGTTTCTTTGGTGGGACGAGAGGGGCCCCAGAGCACCCCGACGACTCTGAGCAATCAGCCTGCCCTTTCTCCTCTCGCCCACCTTTTTGGGACCGTACGAACGAACGAGCATTTCTCTCGGCTCTGGGGCCGGGGGACGCAAAACGAAACTGCTTACCTCTTGGGTGGTGAGACACTTGCGTGGAAATCATTTCTGCTCACTTGAGGCAGGCACTGCGGTCAAGTGGGCTTACAGGTCCAGGTGTGCCATGGACCGGGTATATTCTAAGCGGCCATCGTGACCGTCCAAAGCGGACGTATGGGTTGTTTGGGCCTTGACTCGAGTCGTAACCATCCGTTTTGGGGGGGAAAAAAGTGAGAACCCATCATCTTAAGCACACTTCCCTCTGCCAGAGCACGCCACGCAACCAGGTGATGTTCCTACTGATTGCCGTTCCAAGCTACCGTAGCGGCCAATGCCGCAGGGATACCGTCCAGATTTCCAAACTGAAGCAGATAGCCCTTCTCGCCGAGGCCCAGCTGCCTGGTCGATCAAGCCCCAGGCCCTGGTGCTCCTGAGGGCTGCGGGGACACCCAGGACTACGCTGCTGATGGCAGGTGGCTCCGGGCCTCAGTGCCCTGCCAGTGGGCTCTACTGGGGAATCCGTGCTCTCGCACGCGGGGGAGGGGGGATTCGGTTGCAGGGGGGCCTCCCTACACATGCCTCTTCTTCTGTCACTTTGGCTGCGGCTGAGCCTGGCACTGGGTGCGTGCATGCTCAGGAGACAGGCTTCTGCGTGTCTCTGGACAGGCCCCGTGCCAGCTGGGACCTGAGCCCCAGCGCAGGTGCACCACCTGCGCTCAGGTTCCTTGGACCGGCCCAGGTCAGCTGAGAGGGAGGAGAACACGGTCCTCACCGCGGAGGGAAGCAAAAGTGCCGACACCTGCCAGCGGGAGAGCCGCATCCAGCAGCCCCGTGGGATCTAAGCCCCCTCTCGCCCCATCCGCTGCCCCCCTCCTCAGCCCCTCCTTTCGGGGCGCCCGGACGGCGCCCGGGGCAGGGGTGGGGGAGGGGCAGGGGCAAGCGCCAGGCCTCCCGCGCCGCCGTACACCGCTCTCTGACGCCCGCAAAGCCGGGACCAAAGCGCAGGCGCCCCGGCCCGCTGGGCCGGCCACGCCCACCGCCGCCCTGGCGCGCAGGCGCCACTCACCCCGCCCCCGGCAGACTCGCCCCGACCCCGCCCCTCCTGGTTGCTCTGGAGACGGTGGCCACTGGCGCGAGGTGCCCAAGCCCGGGAGAGGGAAGACGGTGGTGAGGGATTGGGGGAGGGGGCGGGGAGGCGTTTTCTGCACTCGGGAGTGGTCCCCGGTGGCAGTGCCGGGACAGATGAGGCCAATAGGCATCCTGCCGAAACCCACCCGATGCACTTCGGGCAGCGCGTCCACTGCCAGGAAAACCTCCAGCGCTGGGGGAAGCGGGCTTCCAAAATGTCTACACCGAATGCCACCAGGAGGCCACGGGGACGCGACGGAAGGGGTGGCCGACGTGGGTGGAGCCTGCTGGGTGGGGACTGGGCCAGGAGAGAAGCTCTGCTATGCTGTCCTGGACAGTTGTTCCCTCCCGTCTGTCTGGCGAAAAGCCAAGAGACAGAAGAAGCTCCAGGAACAAGAGAGCGGCTCCGTTGCCCAAAGTCAGAGGCAAAACTTCCACCGCTAGGGGCCACTGTAGGATAGGAATAGTTCCTTCCTCACACTTGCTGCGGGGCAGAGGGCTGAGTTCTAAGGCAGGGGGAGGGGCAGGGCCCCTTGCAGAAGGGGCTGTGGGGGAAGGGACCCCTGGGCCAGATCTGGGGCTGCTGGGAGAGCCCCCTCTCCATGCCATAGCTCACCTGACCCAGGCCAAGGGTCTGGGTTGGGCCAGGCTGCCAGCCAGACCCGTCTGAAGAGGGGTTTCCTTGCCCACCAAAGTCCCCGAGGCCTCCTCAAGCGGGGGCCTACCTAGGGCCGGCCGGCGTTGCCCTGCAGGTCTCTCCCACGGCCATGGTCACAGACATGCTGTCTCCCATCGCCGTCACCTCCACCTTGTGTCAGGGGAACCCCGGCCTTTCCCACCGGTGACCTGCGGGCTTCGGCCTGGGCTCCCGGCCAGGCCTGCAGAGGCCTGTCTCCCGGAGAGCACAGGCCCAGAGTCTTCCCTCTCCCTTGTCAATGACCTCTCTCTCTCTGCGTTTCTTTGGTGGGACGAGAGGGGCCCCAGAGCACCCCGACGACTCTGAGCAATCAGCCTGCCCTTTCTCCTCTCGCCCACCTTTTTGGGACCGTACGAACGAACGAGCATTTCTCTCGGCTCTGGGGCCGGGGGACGCAAAACGAAACTGCTTACCTCTTGGGTGGTGAGACACTTGCGTGGAAATCATTTCTGCTCACTTGAGGCAGGCACTGCGGTCAAGTGGGCTTACAGGTCCAGGTGTGCCATGGACCGGGTATATTCTAAGCGGCCATCGTGACCGTCCAAAGCGGACGTATGGGTTGTTTGGGCCTTGACTCGAGTCGTAACCATCCGTTTTGGGGGGGAAAAAAGTGAGAACCCATCATCTTAAGCACACTTCCCTCTGCCAGAGCACGCCACGCAACCAGGTGATGTTCCTACTGATTGCCGTTCCAAGCTACCGTAGCGGCCAATGCCGCAGGGATACCGTCCAGATTTCCAAACCGAAGCAGATAGCCCTTCTCGCCGAGGCGCAGCTGCCTGGTCGATCAAGCCCCAGGCCCTGGTGCTCCTGAGGGCTGCGGGGACACCCAGGACTACGCTGCTGATGGCAGGTGGCTCCGGGCCTCAGTGCCCTGCCAGTGGGCTCTACTGGGGAATCCGTGCTCTCGCACGCGGGGGAGGGGGGATTCGGTTGCAGGGGGGCCTCCCTACACATGCCTCTTCTTCTGTCACTTTGGCTGGGGCTGAGCCTGGCACTGGGTGCGTGCATGCTCAGGAGACAGGCTTCTGCGTGTCTCTGGACAGGCCCCGTGCCAGCTGGGACCTGAGCCCCAGCGCAGGTGCACCACCTGCGCTCAGGTTCCTTGGACCGGCCCAGGTCAGCTGAGAGGGAGGAGAACACGGTCCTCACCGCGGAGGGAAGCAAAAGTGCCGACACCTGCCAGCGGGAGAGCCGCATCCAGCAGCCCCGTGGGATCTAAGCCCCCTCTCGCCCCATCCGCTGCCCCCCTCCTCAGCCCCTCCTTTCGGGGCGCCCGGACGGCGCCCGGGGCAGGGGTGGGGGAGGGGCAGGGGCAAGCGCCAGGCCTCCCGCGCCGCCGTACACCGCTCTCTGACGCCCGCAAAGCCGGGACCAAAGCGCAGGCGCCCCGGCCCGCTGGGCCGGCCACGCCCACCGCCGCCCTGGCGCGCAGGCGCCACTCACCCCGCCCCCGGCAGACTCGCCCCGACCCCGCCCCTCCTGGTTGCTCTGGAGACGGTGGCCACTGGCGCGAGGTGCCCAAGCCGGGAGAGGGAAGACGGTGGTGAGGGATTGGGGGAGGGGGCGGGGAGGCGTTTTCTGCCCTCGGAGTGGTCCCCGGTGGCAGTGCCGGGACAGATGAGGCCAATAGGCATCCTGCCGAAACCCACCCGATGCACTTCGGGCAGCGCGTCCACTGCCAGGAAAACCTCCAGCGCTGGGGGAAGCGGGCTTCCAAAATGTCTACACCGAATGCCACCAGGAGGCCACGGGGACGCGACGGAAGGGGTGGCCGACGTGGGTGGAGCCTGCTGGGTGGGGACTGGGCCAGGAGAGAAGCTCTGCTATGCTGTCCTGGACAGTTGTTCCCTCCCGTCTGTCTGGCGAAAAGCCAGGAGACAGAAGAAGCTCCAGGAACAAGAGAGCGGCTCCGTTGCCCAAAGTCAGAGGCAAAACTTCCACCGCTAGGGGCCACTGTAGGATAGGAATAGTTCCTTCCTCACACTTGCTGGGGGGCAGAGGGCTGAGTTCTAAGGCAGGGGCAGGGGCAGGGCCCCTTGCAGAAGGGGCTGTGGGGGAAGGGACCCCTGGGCCAGATCTGGGGCTGCTGGGAGAGCCCCCTCTCCATGCCATAGCTCACCTGACCCAGGCCAAGGGTCTGGGTTGGGCCAGGCTGCCAGCCAGACCCGTCTGAAGAGGGGTTTCCTTGCCCACCAAAGTCCCCGAGGCCTCCTCAAGCGGGGGCCTACCTAGGGCCGGCCGGCGTTGCCCTGCAGGTCTCTCCCACGGCCATGGTCACAGACATGCTGTCTCCCATCGCCGTCACCTCCACCTTGTGTCAGGGGAACCCCGGCCTTTCCCACCGGTGACCTGCGGGCTTCGGCCTGGGCTCCCGGCCAGGCCTGCAGAGGCCTGTCTCCCGGAGAGCACAGGCCCAGAGTCTTCCCTCTCCCTTGTCAATGACCTCTCTTTCTCTGCGTTTCTTTGGTGGGACGAGAGGGGCCCCAGAGCACCCCGACGACTCTGAGCAATCAGCCTGCCCTTTCTCCTCTCGCCCACCTTTTTGGGACCGTACGAACGAACGAGCATTTCTCTCGGCTCTGGGGCCGGGGGACGCAAAACGAGACTGCTTACCTCTTGGGTGGTGAGACACTTGCGTGGAAATCATTTCTGCTCACTTGAGGCAGGCACTGCGGTCAAGTGGGCTTACAGGTCCAGGTGTGCCATGGACCGGGTATATTCTAAGCGGCCATCGTGACCGTCCAAAGCGGACGTATGGGTTGTTTGGGCCTTGACTCGAGTCGTAACCATCCGTTTTGGGGGGGAAAAAAGTGAGAACCCATCATCTTAAGCACACTTCCCTCTGCCAGAGCACGCCACGCAACCAGGTGATGTTCCTACTGATTGCCGTTCCAAGCTACCGTAGCGGCCAATGCCGCAGGGATACCGTCCAGATTTCCAAACCGAAGCAGATAGCCCTTCTCGCCGAGGCGCAGCTGCCTGGTCGATCAAGCCCCAGGCCCTGGTGCTCCTGAGGGCTGCGGGGACACCCAGGACTACGCTGCTGATGGCAGGTGGCTCCGGGCCTCAGTGCCCTGCCAGTGGGCTCTACTGGGGAATCCGTGCTCTCGCACGTGGGGGAGGGGGGATTCGGTTGCAGGGGGGCCTCCCTACACATGCCTCTTCTTCTGTCACTTTGGCTGCGGCTGAGCCTGGCACTGGGTGCGTGCATGCTCAGGAGACAGGCTTCTGCGTGTCTCTGGACAGGCCCCGTGCCAGCTGGGACCTGAGCCCCAGCGCAGGTGCACCACCTGCGCTCAGGTTCCTTGGACCGGCCCAGGTCAGCTGAGAGGGAGGAGAACACGGTCCTCACCGCGGAGGGAAGCAAAAGTGCCGACACCTGCCAGCGGGAGAGCCGCATCCAGCAGCCCCGTGGGATCTAAGCCCCCTCTCGCCCCATCCGCTGCCCCCCTCCTCAGCCCCTCCTTTCGGGGCGCCCGGACGGCGCCCGGGGCAGGGGTGGGGGAGGGGCAGGGGCAAGCGCCAGGCCTCCCGCGCCGCCGTACAGCGCTCTCTGACGCCCGCAAAGCCGGGACCAAAGCGCAGGCGCCCCGGCCCGCTGGGCCGGCCACGCCCACCGCCGCCCTGGCGCGCAGGCGCCACTCACCCCGCCCCCGGCAGACTCGCCCCGACCCCGCCCCTCCTGGTTGCTCTGGAGACGGTGGCCACTGGCGCGAGGTGCCCAAGCCCGGGAGAGGGAAGACGGTGGTGAGGGATTGGGGGAGGGGGCGGGGAGGCGTTTTCTGCCCTCGGGAGTGGTCCCCGGTGGCAGTGCCGGGACAGATGAGGCCAATAGGCATCCTGCCGAAACCCACCCGATGCACTTCGGGCAGCGCGTCCACTGCCAGGAAAACCTCCAGCGCTGGGGGAAGCGGGCTTCCAAAATGTCTACACCGAATGCCACCAGGAGGCCACGGGGACGCGACGGAAGGGGTGGCCGACGTGGGTGGAGCCTGCTGGGTGGGGACTGGGCCAGGAGAGAAGCTCTGCTATGCTGTCCTGGACAGTTGTTCCCTCCCGTCTGTCTGGCGAAAAGCCAGGAGACAGAAGAAGCTCCAGGAACAAGAGAGCGGCTCCGTTGCCCAAAGTCAGAGGCAAAACTTCCACCGCTAGGGGCCACTGTAGGATAGGAATAGTTCCTTCCTCACACTTGCTGGGGGGCAGAGGGCTGAGTTCTAAGGCAGGGGCAGGGGCAGGGCCCCTTGCAGAAGGGGCTGTGGGGGAAGGGACCCCTGGGCCAGATCTGGGGCTGCTGGGAGAGCCCCCTCTCCATGCCATAGCTCACCTGACCCAGGCCAAGGGTCTGGGTTGGGCCAGGCTGCCAGCCAGACCCGTCTGAAGAGGGGTTTCCTTGCCCACCAAAGTCCCCGAGGCCTCCTCAAGCGGGGGCCTACCTAGGGCCGGCCGGCGTTGCCCTGCAGGTCTCTCCCACGGCCATGGTCACAGACATGCTGTCTCCCATCGCCGTCACCTCCACCTTGTGTCAGGGGAACCCCGGCCTTTCCCACCGGTGACCTGCGGGCTTCGGCCTGGGCTCCCGGCCAGGCCTGCAGAGGCCTGTCTCCCGGAGAGCACAGGCCCAGAGTCTTCCCTCTCCCTTGTCAATGACCTCTCTTTCTCTGCGTTTCTTTGGTGGGACGAGAGGGGCCCCAGAGCACCCCGACGACTCTGAGCAATCAGCCTGCCCTTTCTCCTCTCGCCCACCTTTTTGGGACCGTACGAACGAACGAGCATTTCTCTCGGCTCTGGGGCCGGGGGACGCAAAACGAGACTGCTTACCTCTTGGGTGGTGAGACACTTGCGTGGAAATCATTTCTGCTCACTTGAGGCAGGCACTGCGGTCAAGAGGGCTTACAGGTCCAGGTGTGCCATGGACCGGGTATATTCTAAGCGGCCATCGTGACCGTCCAAAGCGGACGTATGGGTTGTTTGGGCCTTGACTCGAGTCGTAACCATCCGTTTTGGGGGGGAAAAAAGTGAGAACCCATCATCTTAAGCACACTTCCCTCTGCCAGAGCACGCCACGCAACCAGGTGATGTTCCTACTGATTGCCGTTCCAAGCTACCGTAGCGGCCAATGCCGCAGGGATACCGTCCAGATTTCCAAACCGAAGCAGATAGCCCTTCTCGCCGAGGCCCAGCTGCCTGGTCGATCAAGCCCCAGGCCCTGGTGCTCCTGAGGGCTGCGGGGACACCCAGGACTACGCTGCTGATGGCAGGTGGCTCCGGGCCTCAGTGCCCTGCCAGTGGGCTCTACTGGGGAATCCGTGCTCTCGCACGTGCGGGAGGGGGGATTCGGTTGCAGGGGGGCCTCCCTACACATGCCTCTTCTTCTGTCACTTTGGCTGGGGCTGAGCCTGGCACTGGGTGCGTGCATGCTCAGGAGACAGGCTTCTGCGTGTCTCTGGACAGGCCCCGTGCCAGCTGGGACCTGAGCCCCAGCGCAGGTGCACCACCTGCGCTCAGGTTCCTTGGACCGGCCCAGGTCAGCTGAGAGGGAGGAGAACACGGTCCTCACCGCGGAGGGAAGCAAAAGTGCCGACACCTCCCAGCGGGAGAGCCGCATCCAGCAGCCCCGTGGGATCTAAGCCCCCTCTCGCCCCATCCGCTGCCCCCTCCTCAGCCCCTCCTTTCGGGGCGCCCGGACGGCGCCCGGGGCAGGGGTGGGGGAGGGGCAGGGGCAAGCGCCAGGCCTCCCGCGCCGCCGTACACCGCTCTCTGACGCCCGCAAAGCCGGGACCAAAGCGCAGGCGCCCCGGCCCGCTGGGCCGGCCACGCCCACCGCCGCCCTGGCGCGCAGGCGCCACTCACCCCGCCCCCGGCAGACTCGCCCCGACCCCGCCCCTCCTGGTTGCTCTGGAGACGGTGGCCACTGGCGCGAGGTGCCCAAGCCCGGGAGAGGGAAGACGGTGGTGAGGGATTGGGGGAGGGGGCGGGGAGGCGTTTTCTGCACTCGGGAGTGGTCCCCGGTGGCAGTGCCGGGACAGATGAGGCCAATAGGCATCCTGCCGAAACCCACCCGATGCACTTCGGGCAGCGCGTCCACTGCCAGGAAAACCTCCAGCGCTGGGGGAAGCGGGCTTCCAAAATGTCTACACCGAATGCCACCAGGAGGCCACGGGGACGCGACGGAAGGGGTGGCCGACGTGGGTGGAGCCTGCTGGGTGGGGACTGGGCCAGGAGAGAAGCTCTGCTATGCTGTCCTGGACAGTTGTTCCCTCCCGTCTGTCTGGCGAAAAGCCAGGAGACAGAAGAAGCTCCAGGAACAAGAGAGCGGCTCCGTTGCCCAAAGTCAGAGGCAAAACTTCCACCGCTAGGGGCCACTGTAGGATAGGAATAGTTCCTTCCTCACACTTGCTGGGGGGCAGAGGGCTGAGTTCTAAGGCAGGGGCAGGGGCAGGGCCCCTTGCAGACGGGGCTGTGGGGGAAGGGACCCCTGGGCCAGATCTGGGGCTGCTGGGAGAGCCCCCTCTCCATGCCATAGCTCACCTGACCCAGGCCAAGGGTCTGGGTTGGGCCAGGCTGCCAGCCAGACCCGTCTGAAGAGGGGTTTCCTTGCCCACCAAAGTCCCCGAGGCCTCCTCAAGCGGGGGCCTACCTAGGGCCGGCCGGCGTTGCCCTGCAGGTCTCTCCCACGGCCATGGTCACAGACATGCTGTCTCCCATCGCCGTCACCTCCACCTTGTGTCAGGGGAACCCCGGCCTTTCCCACCGGTGACCTGCGGGCTTCGGCCTGGGCTCCCGGCCAGGCCTGCAGAGGCCTGTCTCCCGGAGAGCACAGGCCCAGAGTCTTCCCTCTCCCTTGTCAATGACCTCTCTCTCTCTGCGTTTCTTTGGTGGGACGAGAGGGGCCCCAGAGCACCCCGACGACTCTGAGCAATCAGCCTGCCCTTTCTCCTCTCGCCCACCTTTTTGGGACCGTACGAACGAACGAGCATTTCTCTCGGCTCTGGGGCCGGGGGACGCAAAACGAAACTGCTTACCTCTTGGGTGGTGAGACACTTGCGTGGAAATCATTTCTGCTCACTTGAGGCAGGCACTGCGGTCAAGTGGGCTTACAGGTCCAGGTGTGCCATGGACCGGGTATATTCTAAGCGGCCATCGTGACCGTCCAAAGCGGACGTATGGGTTGTTTGGGCCTTGACTCGAGTCGTAACCATCCGTTTTGGGGGGGAAAAAAGTGAGAACCCATCATCTTAAGCACACTTCCCTCTGCCAGAGCACGCCACGCAACCAGGTGATGTTCCTACTGATTGCCGTTCCAAGCTACCGTAGCGGCCAATGCCGCAGGGATACCGTCCAGATTTCCAAACCGAAGCAGATAGCCCTTCTCGCCGAGGCCCAGCTGCCTGGTCGATCAAGCCCCAGGCCCTGGTGCTCCTGAGGGCTGCGGGGACACCCAGGACTACGCTGCTGATGGCAGGTGGCTCCGGGCCTCAGTGCCCTGCCAGTGGGCTCTACTGGGGAATCCGTGCTCTCGCACGCGGGGGAGGGGGGATTCGGTTGCAGGGGGGCCTCCCTACACATGCCTCTTCTTCTGTCACTTTGGCTGGGGCTGAGCCTGGCACTGGGTGCGTGCATGCTCAGGAGACAGGCTTCTGCGTGTCTCTGGACAGGCCCCGTGCCAGCTGGGACCTGAGCCCCAGCGCAGGTGCACCACCTGCGCTCAGGTTCCTTGGACCGGCCCAGGTCAGCTGAGAGGGAGGAGAACACGGTCCTCACCGCGGAGGGAAGCAAAAGTGCCGACACCTGCCAGCGGGAGAGCCGCATCCAGCAGCCCCGTGGGATCTAAGCCCCCTCTCGCCCCATCCGCTGCCCCCCTCCTCAGCCCCTCCTTTCGGGGCGCCCGGACGGCGCCCGGGGCAGGGGTGGGGGAGGGGCAGGGGCAAGCGCCAGGCCTCCCGCGCCGCCGTACACCGCTCTCTGACGCCCGCAAAGCCGGGACCAAAGCGCAGGCGCCCCGGCCCGCTGGGCCGGCCACGCCCACCGCCGCCCTGGCGCGCAGGCGCCACTCACCCCGCCCCCGGCAGACTCGCCCCGACCCCGCCCCTCCTGGTTGCTCTGGAGACGGTGGCCACTGGCGCGAGGTGCCCAAGCCCGGGAGAGGGAAGACGGTGGTGAGGGATTGGGGGAGGGGGCGGGGAGGCGTTTTCTGCACTCGGGAGTGGTCCCCGGTGGCAGTGCCGGGACAGATGAGGCCAATAGGCATCCTGCCGAAACCCACCCGATGCACTTCGGGCAGCGCGTCCACTGCCAGGAAAACCTCCAGCGCTGGGGGAAGCGGGCTTCCAAAATGTCTACACCGAATGCCACCAGGAGGCCACGGGGACGCGACGGAAGGGGTGGCCGACGTGGGTGGAGCCTGCTGGGTGGGGACTGGGCCAGGAGAGAAGCTCTGCTATGCTGTCCTGGACAGTTGTTCCCTCCCGTCTGTCTGGCGAAAAGCCAGGAGACAGAAGAAGCTCCAGGAACAAGAGAGCGGCTCCGTTGCCCAAAGTCAGAGGCAAAACTTCCACCGCTAGGGGCCACTGTAGGATAGGAATAGTTCCTTCCTCACACTTGCTGGGGGGCAGAGGGCTGAGTTCTAAGGCAGGGGCAGGGGCAGGGCCCCTTGCAGAAGGGGCTGTGGGGGAAGGGACCCCTGGGCCAGATCTGGGGCTGCTGGGAGAGCCCCCTCTCCATGCCATAGCTCACCTGACCCAGGCCAAGGGTCTGGGTTGGGCCAGGCTGCCAGCCAGACCCGTCTGAAGAGGGGTTTCCTTGCCCACCAAAGTCCCCGAGGCCTCCTCAAGCGGGGGCCTACCTAGGGCCGGCCGGCGTTGCCCTGCAGGTCTCTCCCACGGCCATGGTCACAGACATGCTGTCTCCCATCGCCGTCACCTCCACCTTGTGTCAGGGGAACCCCGGCCTTTCCCACCGGTGACCTGCGGGCTTCGGCCTGGGCTCCCGGCCAGGCCTGCAGAGGCCTGTCTCCCGGAGAGCACAGGCCCAGAGTCTTCCCTCTCCCTTGTCAATGACCTCTCTCTCTCTGCGTTTCTTTGGTGGGACGAGAGGGGCCCCAGAGCACCCCGACGACTCTGAGCAATCAGCCTGCCCTTTCTCCTCTCGCCCACCTTTTTGGGACCGTACGAACGAACGAGCATTTCTCTCGGCTCTGGGGCCGGGGGACGCAAAACGAAACTGCTTACCTCTTGGGTGGTGAGACACTTGCGTGGAAATCATTTCTGCTCACTTGAGGCAGGCACTGCGGTCAAGTGGGCTTACAGGTCCAGGTGTGCCATGGACCGGGTATATTCTAAGCGGCCATCGTGACCGTCCAAAGCGGACGTATGGGTTGTTTGGGCCTTGACTCGAGTCGTAACCATCCGTTTTGGGGGGGAAAAAAGTGAGAACCCATCATCTTAAGCACACTTCCCTCTGCCAGAGCACGCCACGCAACCAGGTGATGTTCCTACTGATTGCCGTTCCAAGCTACCGTAGCGGCCAATGCCGCAGGGATACCGTCCAGATTTCCAAACTGAAGCAGATAGCCCTTCTCGCCGAGGCCCAGCTGCCTGGTCGATCAAGCCCCAGGCCCTGGTGCTCCTGAGGGCTGCGGGGACACCCAGGACTACGCTGCTGATGGCAGGTGGCTCCGGGCCTCAGTGCCCTGCCAGTGGGCTCTACTGGGGAATCCGTGCTCTCGCACGCGGGGGAGGGGGGATTCGGTTGCAGGGGGGCCTCCCTACACATGCCTCTTCTTCTGTCACTTTGGCTGCGGCTGAGCCTGGCACTGGGTGCGTGCATGCTCAGGAGACAGGCTTCTGCGTGTCTCTGGACAGGCCCCGTGCCAGCTGGGACCTGAGCCCCAGCGCAGGTGCACCACCTGCGCTCAGGTTCCTTGGACCGGCCCAGGTCAGCTGAGAGGGAGGAGAACACGGTCCTCACCGCGGAGGGAAGCAAAAGTGCCGACACCTGCCAGCGGGAGAGCCGCATCCAGCAGCCCCGTGGGATCTAAGCCCCCTCTCGCCCCATCCGCTGCCCCCCTCCTCAGCCCCTCCTTTCGGGGCGCCCGGACGGCGCCCGGGGCAGGGGTGGGGGAGGGGCAGGGGCAAGCGCCAGGCCTCCCGCGCCGCCGTACACCGCTCTCTGACGCCCGCAAAGCCGGGACCAAAGCGCAGGCGCCCCGGCCCGCTGGGCCGGCCACGCCCACCGCCGCCCTGGCGCGCAGGCGCCACTCACCCCGCCCCCGGCAGACTCGCCCCGACCCCGCCCCTCCTGGTTGCTCTGGAGACGGTGGCCACTGGCGCGAGGTGCCCAAGCCCGGGAGAGGGAAGACGGTGGTGAGGGATTGGGGGAGGGGGCGGGGAGGCGTTTTCTGCACTCGGGAGTGGTCCCCGGTGGCAGTGCCGGGACAGATGAGGCCAATAGGCATCCTGCCGAAACCCACCCGATGCACTTCGGGCAGCGCGTCCACTGCCAGGAAAACCTCCAGCGCTGGGGGAAGCGGGCTTCCAAAATGTCTACACCGAATGCCACCAGGAGGCCACGGGGACGCGACGGAAGGGGTGGCCGACGTGGGTGGAGCCTGCTGGGTGGGGACTGGGCCAGGAGAGAAGCTCTGCTATGCTGTCCTGGACAGTTGTTCCCTCCCGTCTGTCTGGCGAAAAGCCAAGAGACAGAAGAAGCTCCAGGAACAAGAGAGCGGCTCCGTTGCCCAAAGTCAGAGGCAAAACTTCCACCGCTAGGGGCCACTGTAGGATAGGAATAGTTCCTTCCTCACACTTGCTGCGGGGCAGAGGGCTGAGTTCTAAGGCAGGGGGAGGGGCAGGGCCCCTTGCAGAAGGGGCTGTGGGGGAAGGGACCCCTGGGCCAGATCTGGGGCTGCTGGGAGAGCCCCCTCTCCATGCCATAGCTCACCTGACCCAGGCCAAGGGTCTGGGTTGGGCCAGGCTGCCAGCCAGACCCGTCTGAAGAGGGGTTTCCTTGCCCACCAAAGTCCCCGAGGCCTCCTCAAGCGGGGGCCTACCTAGGGCCGGCCGGCGTTGCCCTGCAGGTCTCTCCCACGGCCATGGTCACAGACATGCTGTCTCCCATCGCCGTCACCTCCACCTTGTGTCAGGGGAACCCCGGCCTTTCCCACCGGTGACCTGCGGGCTTCGGCCTGGGCTCCCGGCCAGGCCTGCAGAGGCCTGTCTCCCGGAGAGCACAGGCCCAGAGTCTTCCCTCTCCCTTGTCAATGACCTCTCTCTCTCTGCGTTTCTTTGGTGGGACGAGAGGGGCCCCAGAGCACCCCGACGACTCTGAGCAATCAGCCTGCCCTTTCTCCTCTCGCCCACCTTTTTGGGACCGTACGAACGAACGAGCATTTCTCTCGGCTCTGGGGCCGGGGGACGCAAAACGAAACTGCTTACCTCTTGGGTGGTGAGACACTTGCGTGGAAATCATTTCTGCTCACTTGAGGCAGGCACTGCGGTCAAGTGGGCTTACAGGTCCAGGTGTGCCATGGACCGGGTATATTCTAAGCGGCCATCGTGACCGTCCAAAGCGGACGTATGGGTTGTTTGGGCCTTGACTCGAGTCGTAACCATCCGTTTTGGGGGGGAAAAAAGTGAGAACCCATCATCTTAAGCACACTTCCCTCTGCCAGAGCACGCCACGCAACCAGGTGATGTTCCTACTGATTGCCGTTCCAAGCTACCGTAGCGGCCAATGCCGCAGGGATACCGTCCAGATTTCCAAACCGAAGCAGATAGCCCTTCTCGCCGAGGCGCAGCTGCCTGGTCGATCAAGCCCCAGGCCCTGGTGCTCCTGAGGGCTGCGGGGACACCCAGGACTACGCTGCTGATGGCA
Source organism: Dasypus novemcinctus (assembly GCF_030445035.2). Taxonomy (NCBI): domain Eukaryota; kingdom Metazoa; phylum Chordata; class Mammalia; order Cingulata; family Dasypodidae; genus Dasypus; species Dasypus novemcinctus. The sequence goes on along the minus strand of NW_026688338.1, from coordinate 48,267 downwards.
GGTGGCTCCGGGCCTCAGTGCCCTGCCAGTGGGCTCTACTGGGGAATCCGTGCTCTCGCACGCGGGGGAGGGGGGATTCGGTTGCAGGGGGGCCTCCCTACACATGCCTCTTCTTCTGTCACTTTGGCTGGGGCTGAGCCTGGCACTGGGTGCGTGCATGCTCAGGAGACAGGCTTCTGCGTGTCTCTGGACAGGCCCCGTGCCAGCTGGGACCTGAGCCCCAGCGCAGGTGCACCACCTGCGCTCAGGTTCCTTGGACCGGCCCAGGTCAGCTGAGAGGGAGGAGAACACGGTCCTCACCGCGGAGGGAAGCAAAAGTGCCGACACCTGCCAGCGGGAGAGCCGCATCCAGCAGCCCCGTGGGATCTAAGCCCCCTCTCGCCCCATCCGCTGCCCCCCTCCTCAGCCCCTCCTTTCGGGGCGCCCGGACGGCGCCCGGGGCAGGGGTGGGGGAGGGGCAGGGGCAAGCGCCAGGCCTCCCGCGCCGCCGTACACCGCTCTCTGACGCCCGCAAAGCCGGGACCAAAGCGCAGGCGCCCCGGCCCGCTGGGCCGGCCACGCCCACCGCCGCCCTGGCGCGCAGGCGCCACTCACCCCGCCCCCGGCAGACTCGCCCCGACCCCGCCCCTCCTGGTTGCTCTGGAGACGGTGGCCACTGGCGCGAGGTGCCCAAGCCCGGGAGAGGGAAGACGGTGGTGAGGGATTGGGGGAGGGGGCGGGGAGGCGTTTTCTGCCCTCGGGAGTGGTCCCCGGTGGCAGTGCCGGGACAGATGAGGCCAATAGGCATCCTGCCGAAACCCACCCGATGCACTTCGGGCAGCGCGTCCACTGCCAGGAAAACCTCCAGCGCTGGGGGAAGCGGGCTTCCAAAATGTCTACACCGAATGCCACCAGGAGGCCACGGGGACGCGACGGAAGGGGTGGCCGACGTGGGTGGAGCCTGCTGGGTGGGGACTGGGCCAGGAGAGAAGCTCTGCTATGCTGTCCTGGACAGTTGTTCCCTCCCGTCTGTCTGGCGAAAAGCCAGGAGACAGAAGAAGCTCCAGGAACAAGAGAGCGGCTCCGTTGCCCAAAGTCAGAGGCAAAACTTCCACCGCTAGGGGCCACTGTAGGATAGGAATAGTTCCTTCCTCACACTTGCTGGGGGGCAGAGGGCTGAGTTCTAAGGCAGGGGCAGGGGCAGGGCCCCTTGCAGAAGGGGCTGTGGGGGAAGGGACCCCTGGGCCAGATCTGGGGCTGCTGGGAGAGCCCCCTCTCCATGCCATAGCTCACCTGACCCAGGCCAAGGGTCTGGGTTGGGCCAGGCTGCCAGCCAGACCCGTCTGAAGAGGGGTTTCCTTGCCCACCAAAGTCCCCGAGGCCTCCTCAAGCGGGGGCCTACCTAGGGCCGGCCGGCGTTGCCCTGCAGGTCTCTCCCACGGCCATGGTCACAGACATGCTGTCTCCCATCGCCGTCACCTCCACCTTGTGTCAGGGGAACCCCGGCCTTTCCCACCGGTGACCTGCGGGCTTCGGCCTGGGCTCCCGGCCAGGCCTGCAGAGGCCTGTCTCCCGGAGAGCACAGGCCCAGAGTCTTCCCTCTCCCTTGTCAATGACCTCTCTTTCTCTGCGTTTCTTTGGTGGGACGAGAGGGGCCCCAGAGCACCCCGACGACTCTGAGCAATCAGCCTGCCCTTTCTCCTCTCGCCCACCTTTTTGGGACCGTACGAACGAACGAGCATTTCTCTCGGCTCTGGGGCCGGGGGACGCAAAACGAAACTGCTTACCTCTTGGGTGGTGAGACACTTGCGTGGAAATCATTTCTGCTCACTTGAGGCAGGCACTGCGGTCAAGTGGGCTTACAGGTCCAGGTGTGCCATGGACCGGGTATATTCTAAGCGGCCATCGTGACCGTCCAAAGCGGACGTATGGGTTGTTTGGGCCTTGACTCGAGTCGTAACCGTCCGTTTTGGGGGGAAAAAAAGTGAGAACCCATCATCTTAAGCACACTTCCCTCTGCCAGAGCACGCCACGCAACCAGGTGATGTTCCTACTGATTGCCGTTCCAAGCTACCGTAGCGGCCAATGCCGCAGGGATACTGTCCAGATTTCCAAAGCGAAGCAGATAGCCCTTCTCGCCGAGGCGCAGCTGCCTGGTCGATCAAGCCCCAGGCCCTGGTGCTCCTGAGGGCTGCGGGGACACCCAGGACTACGCTGCTGATGGCAGGTGGCTCCGGGCCTCAGTGCCCTGCCAGTGGGCTCTACTGGGGAATCCGTGCTCTCGCACGCGGGGGAGGGGGGATTCGGTTGCAGGGGGGCCTCCCTACACATGCCTCTTCTTCTGTCACTTTGGCTGCGGCTGAGCCTGGCACTGGGTGCGTGCATGCTCAGGAGACAGGCTTCTCCGTGTCTCTGGACAGGCCCCGCGCCAGCTGGGACCTGAGCCCCAGCGCAGGTGCACCACCTGCGCTCAGGTTCCTTGGACCGGCCCAGGTCAGCTGAGAGGGAGGAGAACACGGTCCTCACCGCGCAGGGAAGCAAAAGTGCCGACACCTGCCAGCGGGAGAGCCGCATCCAGCAGCCCTGTGGGATCTAAGCCCCCTCTCGCCCCATCCGCTGCCTCCCTCCTCAGCCCCTCCTTTCGGGGCGCCCGGACGGCGCCCGGGGCAGGGGTGGGGGAGGGGCAGGGGCAAGCGCCAGGCCTCCCGCGCCGCCGTACGCCGCTCTCTGACGCCCGCAAAGCCGGGACCAAAGCGCAGGCGCCCCGGCCCGCTGGGCCGGCCACGCCCACCGCCGCCCTGGCGCGCAGGCGCCACTCACCCCGCCCCCGGCAGACTCGCCCCGACCCCGCCCCTCCTGGTTGCTCTGGAGACGGTGGCCACTGGCGCGAGGTGCCCAAGCCCGGGAGAGGGAAGACGGTGGTGAGGGATTGGGGGAGGGGGCGGGGAGGCGTTTTCTGCCCTCGGGAGTGGTCCCCGGTGGCAGTGCCGGGACAGATGAGGCCAATAGGCATCCTGCCGAAACCCACCCGATGCACTTCGGGCAGCGCGTCCACTGCCAGGAAAACCTCCAGCGCTGGGGGAAGCGGGCTTCCAAAATGTATACACCGAATGCCACCAGGAGGCCACGGGGACGCGACGGAAGGGGTGGCTGACGTGGGTGGAGCCTGCTGGGTGGGGACTGGGCCAGGAGAGAAGCTCTGCTATGCTGTCCTGGACAGTTGTTCCCTCCCGTCTGTCTGGCGAAAAGCCAAGAGACAGAAGAAGCTCCAGGAACAGGAGAGCGGCTCCCTTGCCCAAAGTCAGAGGCAAAACTTCCACCGCTAGGGGCCACTGTAGGATAGGAATAGTTCCTTCCTCACACTTGCTGGGGGGCAGAGGGCTGAGTTCTAAGGCAGGGGGAGGGGCAGGGCCCCTTGCAGAAGGGGCTGTGGGGGAAGGGACCCCTGGGCCAGATCTGGGGCTGCTGGGAGAGCCCCCTCTCCGTGCCATAGCTCACCTGACCCAGGCCAAGGGTCTGGGTTGGGCCAGGCTGCCAGCCAGACCCGTCTGAAGAGGGGTTTCCTTGCCCACCAAAGTCCCCGAGGCCTCCTCAAGCGGGGGCCTACCTAGGGCCGGCCGGCGTTGCCCTGCAGGTCTCTCCCACGGCCATGGTCACAGACATGCTGTCTCCCATCGCTGTCACCTCCACCTTGTGTCAGGGGAACCCCGGCCTTTCCCACCGGTGACCTGCGGGCTTCGGCCTGGGCTCCCGGCCAGGCCTGCAGAGGCCTGTCTCCCGGAGAGCACAGGCCCAGAGTCTTCCCTCTCCCTTGTCAAGGACCTCTCTTTCTCTGCGTTTCTTTGGTGGGACGAGAGGGGCCCCAGAGCACCCCGACGACTCTGAGCAATCAGCCTGCCCTTTCTCCTCTCGCCCACCTTTTTGGGACCGGACGAGCGAACGAGCATTTCTCTCGGCTCTGGGGCCGGGGGACGCAAAACGAAACTGCTTACCTATTGGGTGGTGAGACACTTGCGTGGAAATCATTTCTGCTCACTTGAGGCAGGCACTGCGGTCAAGTGGGCTTACAGGTCCAGGGGTTCCATGGACCGGGTATATTCTAAGCGGCCATCGTGACCGTCCAAAGCGGACGTATGGGTTGTTTGGGCCTTGACTCGAGTCGTAACCGTCCGTTTTGGGGGGAAAAAAAGTGAGAACCCATCATCTTAAGCACACTTCCCTCTGCCAGAGCACGCCACGCAACCAGGTGATGTTCCTACTGATTGCCGTTCCAAGCTACCGTAGCGGCCAATGCCGCAGGGATACTGTCCAGATTTCCAAAGCGAAGCAGATAGCCCTTCTCGCCGAGGCGCAGCTGCCTGGTCGATCAAGCCCCAGGCCCTGGTGCTCCTGAGGGCTGCGGGGACACCCAGGACTACGCTGCTGATGGCAGGTGGCTCCGGGCCTCAGTGCCCTGCCAGTGGGCTCTACTGGGGAATCCGTGCTCTCGCACGCGGGGGAGGGGGGATTCGGTTGCAGGGGGGCCTCCCTACACATGCCTCTTCTTCTGTCACTTTGGCTGCGGCTGAGCCTGGCACTGGGTGCGTGCATGCTCAGGAGACAGGCTTCTCCGTGTCTCTGGACAGGCCCCGCGCCAGCTGGGACCTGAGCCCCAGCGCAGGTGCACCACCTGCGCTCAGGTTCCTTGGACCGGCCCAGGTCAGCTGAGAGGGAGGAGAACACGGTCCTCACCGCGCAGGGAAGCAAAAGTGCCGACACCTGCCAGCGGGAGAGCCGCATCCAGCAGCCCTGTGGGATCTAAGCCCCCTCTCGCCCCATCCGCTGCCTCCCTCCTCAGCCCCTCCTTTCGGGGCGCCCGGACGGCGCCCGGGGCAGGGGTGGGGGAGGGGCAGGGGCAAGCGCCAGGCCTCCCGCGCCGCCGTACGCCGCTCTCTGACGCCCGCAAAGCCGGGACCAAAGCGCAGGCGCCCCGGCCCGCTGGGCCGGCCACGCCCACCGCCGCCCTGGCGCGCAGGCGCCACTCACCCCGCCCCCGGCAGACTCGCCCCGACCCCGCCCCTCCTGGTTGCTCTGGAGACGGTGGCCACTGGCGCGAGGTGCCCAAGCCCGGGAGAGGGAAGACGGTGGTGAGGGATTGGGGGAGGGGGCGGGGAGGCGTTTTCTGCCCTCGGGAGTGGTCCCCGGTGGCAGTGCCGGGACAGATGAGGCCAATAGGCATCCTGCCGAAACCCACCCGATGCACTTCGGGCAGCGCGTCCACTGCCAGGAAAACCTCCAGCGCTGGGGGAAGCGGGCTTCCAAAATGTATACACCGAATGCCACCAGGAGGCCACGGGGACGCGACGGAAGGGGTGGCTGACGTGGGTGGAGCCTGCTGGGTGGGGACTGGGCCAGGAGAGAAGCTCTGCTATGCTGTCCTGGACAGTTGTTCCCTCCCGTCTGTCTGGCGAAAAGCCAAGAGACAGAAGAAGCTCCAGGAACAGGAGAGCGGCTCCCTTGCCCAAAGTCAGAGGCAAAACTTCCACCGCTAGGGGCCACTGTAGGATAGGAATAGTTCCTTCCTCACACTTGCTGGGGGGCAGAGGGCTGAGTTCTAAGGCAGGGGGAGGGGCAGGGCCCCTTGCAGAAGGGGCTGTGGGGGAAGGGACCCCTGGGCCAGATCTGGGGCTGCTGGGAGAGCCCCCTCTCCGTGCCATAGCTCACCTGACCCAGGCCAAGGGTCTGGGTTGGGCCAGGCTGCCAGCCAGACCCGTCTGAAGAGGGGTTTCCTTGCCCACCAAAGTCCCCGAGGCCTCCTCAAGCGGGGGCCTACCTAGGGCCGGCCGGCGTTGCCCTGCAGGTCTCTCCCACGGCCATGGTCACAGACATGCTGTCTCCCATCGCTGTCACCTCCACCTTGTGTCAGGGGAACCCCGGCCTTTCCCACCGGTGACCTGCGGGCTTCGGCCTGGGCTCCCGGCCAGGCCTGCAGAGGCCTGTCTCCCGGAGAGCACAGGCCCAGAGTCTTCCCTCTCCCTTGTCAAGGACCTCTCTTTCTCTGCGTTTCTTTGGTGGGACGAGAGGGGCCCCAGAGCACCCCGACGACTCTGAGCAATCAGCCTGCCCTTTCTCCTCTCGCCCACCTTTTTGGGACCGGACGAGCGAACGAGCATTTCTCTCGGCTCTGGGGCCGGGGGACGCAAAACGAAACTGCTTACCTATTGGGTGGTGAGACACTTGCGTGGAAATCATTTCTGCTCACTTGAGGCAGGCACTGCGGTCAAGTGGGCTTACAGGTCCAGGGGTTCCATGGACCGGGTATATTCTAAGCGGCCATCGTGACCGTCCAAAGCGGACGTATGGGTTGTTTGGGCCTTGACTCGAGTCGTAACCGTCCGTTTTGGGGGGAAAAAAAGTGAGAACCCATCATCTTAAGCACACTTCCCTCTGCCAGAGCACGCCACGCAACCAGGTGATGTTCCTACTGATTGCCGTTCCAAGCTACCGTAGCGGCCAATGCCGCAGGGATACTGTCCAGATTTCCAAAGCGAAGCAGATAGCCCTTCTCGCCGAGGCGCAGCTGCCTGGTCGATCAAGCCCCAGGCCCTGGTGCTCCTGAGGGCTGCGGGGACACCCAGGACTACGCTGCTGATGGCAGGTGGCTCCGGGCCTCAGTGCCCTGCCAGTGGGCTCTACTGGGGAATCCGTGCTCTCGCACGCGGGGGAGGGGGGATTCGGTTGCAGGGGGGCCTCCCTACACATGCCTCTTCTTCTGTCACTTTGGCTGCGGCTGAGCCTGGCACTGGGTGCGTGCATGCTCAGGAGACAGGCTTCTCCGTGTCTCTGGACAGGCCCCGCGCCAGCTGGGACCTGAGCCCCAGCGCAGGTGCACCACCTGCGCTCAGGTTCCTTGGACCGGCCCAGGTCAGCTGAGAGGGAGGAGAACACGGTCCTCACCGCGCAGGGAAGCAAAAGTGCCGACACCTGCCAGCGGGAGAGCCGCATCCAGCAGCCCTGTGGGATCTAAGCCCCCTCTCGCCCCATCCGCTGCCTCCCTCCTCAGCCCCTCCTTTCGGGGCGCCCGGACGGCGCCCGGGGCAGGGGTGGGGGAGGGGCAGGGGCAAGCGCCAGGCCTCCCGCGCCGCCGTACGCCGCTCTCTGACGCCCGCAAAGCCGGGACCAAAGCGCAGGCGCCCCGGCCCGCTGGGCCGGCCACGCCCACCGCCGCCCTGGCGCGCAGGCGCCACTCACCCCGCCCCCGGCAGACTCGCCCCGACCCCGCCCCTCCTGGTTGCTCTGGAGACGGTGGCCACTGGCGCGAGGTGCCCAAGCCCGGGAGAGGGAAGACGGTGGTGAGGGATTGGGGGAGGGGGCGGGGAGGCGTTTTCTGCCCTCGGGAGTGGTCCCCGGTGGCAGTGCCGGGACAGATGAGGCCAATAGGCATCCTGCCGAAACCCACCCGATGCACTTCGGGCAGCGCGTCCACTGCCAGGAAAACCTCCAGCGCTGGGGGAAGCGGGCTTCCAAAATGTATACACCGAATGCCACCAGGAGGCCACGGGGACGCGACGGAAGGGGTGGCTGACGTGGGTGGAGCCTGCTGGGTGGGGACTGGGCCAGGAGAGAAGCTCTGCTATGCTGTCCTGGACAGTTGTTCCCTCCCGTCTGTCTGGCGAAAAGCCAAGAGACAGAAGAAGCTCCAGGAACAGGAGAGCGGCTCCCTTGCCCAAAGTCAGAGGCAAAACTTCCACCGCTAGGGGCCACTGTAGGATAGGAATAGTTCCTTCCTCACACTTGCTGGGGGGCAGAGGGCTGAGTTCTAAGGCAGGGGCAGGGGCAGGGCCCCTTGCAGAAGGGGCTGTGGGGGAAGGGACCCCTGGGCCAGATCTGGGGCTGCTGGGAGAGCCCCCTCTCCATGCCATAGCTCACCTGACCCAGGCCAAGGGTCTGGGTTGGGCCAGGCTGCCAGCCAGACCCGTCTGAAGAGGGGTTTCCTTGCCCACCAAAGTCCCCGAGGCCTCCTCAAGCGGGGGCCTACCTAGGGCCGGCCGGCGTTGCCCTGCAGGTCTCTCCCACGGCCATGGTCACAGACATGCTGTCTCCCATCGCCGTCACCTCCACCTTGTGTCAGGGGAACCCCGGCCTTTCCCACCGGTGACCTGCGGGCTTCGGCCTGGGCTCCCGGCCAGGCCTGCAGAGGCCTGTCTCCCGGAGAGCACAGGCCCAGAGTCTTCCCTCTCCCTTGTCAATGACCTCTCTTTCTCTGCGTTTCTTTGGTGGGACGAGAGGGGCCCCAGAGCACCCCGACGACTCTGAGCAATCAGCCTGCCCTTTCTCCTCTCGCCCACCTTTTTGGGACCGTACGAACGAACGAGCATTTCTCTCGGCTCTGGGGCCGGGGGACGCAAAACGAAACTGCTTACCTCTTGGGTGGTGAGACACTTGCGTGGAAATCATTTCTGCTCACTTGAGGCAGGCACTGCGGTCAAGTGGGCTTACAGGTCCAGGTGTGCCATGGACCGGGTATATTCTAAGCGGCCATCGTGACCGTCCAAAGCGGACGTATGGGTTGTTTGGGCCTTGACTCGAGTCGTAACCATCCGTTTTGGGGGGGAAAAAAGTGAGAACCCATCATCTTAAGCACACTTCCCTCTGCCAGAGCACGCCACGCAACCAGGTGATGTTCCTACTGATTGCCGTTCCAAGCTACCGTAGCGGCCAATGCCGCAGGGATACCGTCCAGATTTCCAAACCGAAGCAGATAGCCCTTCTCGCCGAGGCGCAGCTGCCTGGTCGATCAAGCCCCAGGCCCTGGTGCTCCTGAGGGCTGCGGGGACACCCAGGACTACGCTGCTGATGGCAGGTGGCTCCGGGCCTCAGTGCCCTGCCAGTGGGCTCTACTGGGGAATCCGTGCTCTCGCACGTGGGGGAGGGGGGATTCGGTTGCAGGGGGGCCTCCCTACACATGCCTCTTCTTCTGTCACTTTGGCTGCGGCTGAGCCTGGCACTGGGTGCGTGCATGCTCAGGAGACAGGCTTCTGCGTGTCTCTGGACAGGCCCCGTGCCAGCTGGGACCTGAGCCCCAGCGCAGGTGCACCACCTGCGCTCAGGTTCCTTGGACCGGCCCAGGTCAGCTGAGAGGGAGGAGAACACGGTCCTCACCGCGGAGGGAAGCAAAAGTGCCGACACCTGCCAGCGGGAGAGCCGCATCCAGCAGCCCCGTGGGATCTAAGCCCCCTCTCGCCCCATCCGCTGCCCCCCTCCTCAGCCCCTCCTTTCGGGGCGCCCGGACGGCGCCCGGGGCAGGGGTGGGGGAGGGGCAGGGGCAAGCGCCAGGCCTCCCGCGCCGCCGTACACCGCTCTCTGACGCCCGCAAAGCCGGGACCAAAGCGCAGGCGCCCCGGCCCGCTGGGCCGGCCACGCCCACCGCCGCCCTGGCGCGCAGGCGCCACTCACCCCGCCCCCGGCAGACTCGCCCCGACCCCGCCCCTCCTGGTTGCTCTGGAGACGGTGGCCACTGGCGCGAGGTGCCCAAGCCCGGGAGAGGGAAGACGGTGGTGAGGGATTGGGGGAGGGGGCGGGGAGGCGTTTTCTGCACTCGGGAGTGGTCCCCGGTGGCAGTGCCGGGACAGATGAGGCCAATAGGCATCCTGCCGAAACCCACCCGATGCACTTCGGGCAGCGCGTCCACTGCCAGGAAAACCTCCAGCGCTGGGGGAAGCGGGCTTCCAAAATGTCTACACCGAATGCCACCAGGAGGCCACGGGGACGCGACGGAAGGGGTGGCCGACGTGGGTGGAGCCTGCTGGGTGGGGACTGGGCCAGGAGAGAAGCTCTGCTATGCTGTCCTGGACAGTTGTTCCCTCCCGTCTGTCTGGCGAAAAGCCAGGAGACAGAAGAAGCTCCAGGAACAAGAGAGCGGCTCCGTTGCCCAAAGTCAGAGGCAAAACTTCCACCGCTAGGGGCCACTGTAGGATAGGAATAGTTCCTTCCTCACACTTGCTGGGGGGCAGAGGGCTGAGTTCTAAGGCAGGGGCAGGGGCAGGGCCCCTTGCAGAAGGGGCTGTGGGGGAAGGGACCCCTGGGCCAGATCTGGGGCTGCTGGGAGAGCCCCCTCTCCATGCCATAGCTCACCTGACCCAGGCCAAGGGTCTGGGTTGGGCCAGGCTGCCAGCCAGACCCGTCTGAAGAGGGGTTTCCTTGCCCACCAAAGTCCCCGAGGCCTCCTCAAGCGGGGGCCTACCTAGGGCCGGCCGGCGTTGCCCTGCAGGTCTCTCCCACGGCCATGGTCACAGACATGCTGTCTCCCATCGCCGTCACCTCCACCTTGTGTCAGGGGAACCCCGGCCTTTCCCACCGGTGACCTGCGGGCTTCGGCCTGGGCTCCCGGCCAGGCCTGCAGAGGCCTGTCTCCCGGAGAGCACAGGCCCAGAGTCTTCCCTCTCCCTTGTCAATGACCTCTCTTTCTCTGCGTTTCTTTGGTGGGACGAGAGGGGCCCCAGAGCACCCCGACGACTCTGAGCAATCAGCCTGCCCTTTCTCCTCTCGCCCACCTTTTTGGGACCGTACGAACGAACGAGCATTTCTCTCGGCTCTGGGGCCGGGGGACGCAAAACGAGACTGCTTACCTCTTGGGTGGTGAGACACTTGCGTGGAAATCATTTCTGCTCACTTGAGGCAGGCACTGCGGTCAAGAGGGCTTACAGGTCCAGGTGTGCCATGGACCGGGTATATTCTAAGCGGCCATCGTGACCGTCCAAAGCGGACGTATGGGTTGTTTGGGCCTTGACTCGAGTCGTAACCATCCGTTTTGGGGGGGAAAAAAGTGAGAACCCATCATCTTAAGCACACTTCCCTCTGCCAGAGCACGCCACGCAACCAGGTGATGTTCCTACTGATTGCCGTTCCAAGCTACCGTAGCGGCCAATGCCGCAGGGATACCGTCCAGATTTCCAAACCGAAGCAGATAGCCCTTCTCGCCGAGGCCCAGCTGCCTGGTCGATCAAGCCCCAGGCCCTGGTGCTCCTGAGGGCTGCGGGGACACCCAGGACTACGCTGCTGATGGCAGGTGGCTCCGGGCCTCAGTGCCCTGCCAGTGGGCTCTACTGGGGAATCCGTGCTCTCGCACGTGGGGGAGGGGGGATTCGGTTGCAGGGGGGCCTCCCTACACATGCCTCTTCTTCTGTCACTTTGGCTGCGGCTGAGCCTGGCACTGGGTGCGTGCATGCTCAGGAGACAGGCTTCTGCGTGTCTCTGGACAGGCCCCGTGCCAGCTGGGACCTGAGCCCCAGCGCAGGTGCACCACCTGCGCTCAGGTTCCTTGGACCGGCCCAGGTCAGCTGAGAGGGAGGAGAACACGGTCCTCACCGCGGAGGGAAGCAAAAGTGCCGACACCTGCCAGCGGGAGAGCCGCATCCAGCAGCCCCGTGGGATCTAAGCCCCCTCTCGCCCCATCCGCTGCCCCCCTCCTCAGCCCCTCCTTTCGGGGCGCCCGGACGGCGCCCGGGGCAGGGGTGGGGGAGGGGCAGGGGCAAGCGCCAGGCCTCCCGCGCCGCCGTACAGCGCTCTCTGACGCCCGCAAAGCCGGGACCAAAGCGCAGGCGCCCCGGCCCGCTGGGCCGGCCACGCCCACCGCCGCCCTGGCGCGCAGGCGCCACTCACCCCGCCCCCGGCAGACTCGCCCCGACCCCGCCCCTCCTGGTTGCTCTGGAGACGGTGGCCACTGGCGCGAGGTGCCCAAGCCCGGGAGAGGGAAGACGGTGGTGAGGGATTGGGGGAGGGGGCGGGGAGGCGTTTTCTGCACTCGGGAGTGGTCCCCGGTGGCAGTGCCGGGACAGATGAGGCCAATAGGCATCCTGCCGAAACCCACCCGATGCACTTCGGGCAGCGCGTCCACTGCCAGGAAAACCTCCAGCGCTGGGGGAAGCGGGCTTCCAAAATGTCTACACCGAATGCCACCAGGAGGCCACGGGGACGCGACGGAAGGGGTGGCCGACGTGGGTGGAGCCTGCTGGGTGGGGACTGGGCCAGGAGAGAAGCTCTGCTATGCTGTCCTGGACAGTTGTTCCCTCCCGTCTGTCTGGCGAAAAGCCAGGAGACAGAAGAAGCTCCAGGAACAAGAGAGCGGCTCCGTTGCCCAAAGTCAGAGGCAAAACTTCCACCGCTAGGGGCCACTGTAGGATAGGAATAGTTCCTTCCTCACACTTGCTGGGGGGCAGAGGGCTGAGTTCTAAGGCAGGGGCAGGGGCAGGGCCCCTTGCAGAAGGGGCTGTGGGGGAAGGGACCCCTGGGCCAGATCTGGGGCTGCTGGGAGAGCCCCCTCTCCATGCCATAGCTCACCTGACCCAGGCCAAGGGTCTGGGTTGGGCCAGGCTGCCAGCCAGACCCGTCTGAAGAGGGGTTTCCTTGCCCACCAAAGTCCCCGAGGCCTCCTCAAGCGGGGGCCTACCTAGGGCCGGCCGGCGTTGCCCTGCAGGTCTCTCCCACGGCCATGGTCACAGACATGCTGTCTCCCATCGCCGTCACCTCCACCTTGTGTCAGGGGAACCCCGGCCTTTCCCACCGGTGACCTGCGGGCTTCGGCCTGGGCTCCCGGCCAGGCCTGCAGAGGCCTGTCTCCCGGAGAGCACAGGCCCAGAGTCTTCCCTCTCCCTTGTCAATGACCTCTCTTTCTCTGCGTTTCTTTGGTGGGACGAGAGGGGCCCCAGAGCACCCCGACGACTCTGAGCAATCAGCCTGCCCTTTCTCCTCTCGCCCACCTTTTTGGGACCGTACGAACGAACGAGCATTTCTCTCGGCTCTGGGGCCGGGGGACGCAAAACGAGACTGCTTACCTCTTGGGTGGTGAGACACTTGCGTGGAAATCATTTCTGCTCACTTGAGGCAGGCACTGCGGTCAAGAGGGCTTACAGGTCCAGGTGTGCCATGGACCGGGTATATTCTAAGCGGCCATCGTGACCGTCCAAAGCGGACGTATGGGTTGTTTGGGCCTTGACTCGAGTCGTAACCATCCGTTTTGGGGGGGAAAAAAGTGAGAACCCATCATCTTAAGCACACTTCCCTCTGCCAGAGCACGCCACGCAACCAGGTGATGTTCCTACTGATTGCCGTTCCAAGCTACCGTAGCGGCCAATGCCGCAGGGATACCGTCCAGATTTCCAAACCGAAGCAGATAGCCCTTCTCGCCGAGGCCCAGCTGCCTGGTCGATCAAGCCCCAGGCCCTGGTGCTCCTGAGGGCTGCGGGGACACCCAGGACTACGCTGCTGATGGCAGGTGGCTCCGGGCCTCAGTGCCCTGCCAGTGGGCTCTACTGGGGAATCCGTGCTCTCGCACGTGGGGGAGGGGGGATTCGGTTGCAGGGGGGCCTCCCTACACATGCCTCTTCTTCTGTCACTTTGGCTGCGGCTGAGCCTGGCACTGGGTGCGTGCATGCTCAGGAGACAGGCTTCTGCGTGTCTCTGGACAGGCCCCGTGCCAGCTGGGACCTGAGCCCCAGCGCAGGTGCACCACCTGCGCTCAGGTTCCTTGGACCGGCCCAGGTCAGCTGAGAGGGAGGAGAACACGGTCCTCACCGCGGAGGGAAGCAAAAGTGCCGACACCTGCCAGCGGGAGAGCCGCATCCAGCAGCCCCGTGGGATCTAAGCCCCCTCTCGCCCCATCCGCTGCCCCCCTCCTCAGCCCCTCCTTTCGGGGCGCCCGGACGGCGCCCGGGGCAGGGGTGGGGGAGGGGCAGGGGCAAGCGCCAGGCCTCCCGCGCCGCCGTACAGCGCTCTCTGACGCCCGCAAAGCCGGGACCAAAGCGCAGGCGCCCCGGCCCGCTGGGCCGGCCACGCCCACCGCCGCCCTGGCGCGCAGGCGCCACTCACCCCGCCCCCGGCAGACTCGCCCCGACCCCGCCCCTCCTGGTTGCTCTGGAGACGGTGGCCACTGGCGCGAGGTGCCCAAGCCCGGGAGAGGGAAGACGGTGGTGAGGGATTGGGGGAGGGGGCGGGGAGGCGTTTTCTGCACTCGGGAGTGGTCCCCGGTGGCAGTGCCGGGACAGATGAGGCCAATAGGCATCCTGCCGAAACCCACCCGATGCACTTCGGGCAGCGCGTCCACTGCCAGGAAAACCTCCAGCGCTGGGGGAAGCGGGCTTCCAAAATGTCTACACCGAATGCCACCAGGAGGCCACGGGGACGCGACGGAAGGGGTGGCCGACGTGGGTGGAGCCTGCTGGGTGGGGACTGGGCCAGGAGAGAAGCTCTGCTATGCTGTCCTGGACAGTTGTTCCCTCCCGTCTGTCTGGCGAAAAGCCAGGAGACAGAAGAAGCTCCAGGAACAAGAGAGCGGCTCCGTTGCCCAAAGTCAGAGGCAAAACTTCCACCGCTAGGGGCCACTGTAGGATAGGAATAGTTCCTTCCTCACACTTGCTGGGGGGCAGAGGGCTGAGTTCTAAGGCAGGGGCAGGGGCAGGGCCCCTTGCAGAAGGGGCTGTGGGGGAAGGGACCCCTGGGCCAGATCTGGGGCTGCTGGGAGAGCCCCCTCTCCATGCCATAGCTCACCTGACCCAGGCCAAGGGTCTGGGTTGGGCCAGGCTGCCAGCCAGACCCGTCTGAAGAGGGGTTTCCTTGCCCACCAAAGTCCCCGAGGCCTCCTCAAGCGGGGGCCTACCTAGGGCCGGCCGGCGTTGCCCTGCAGGTCTCTCCCACGGCCATGGTCACAGACATGCTGTCTCCCATCGCCGTCACCTCCACCTTGTGTCAGGGGAACCCCGGCCTTTCCCACCGGTGACCTGCGGGCTTCGGCCTGGGCTCCCGGCCAGGCCTGCAGAGGCCTGTCTCCCGGAGAGCACAGGCCCAGAGTCTTCCCTCTCCCTTGTCAATGACCTCTCTTTCTCTGCGTTTCTTTGGTGGGACGAGAGGGGCCCCAGAGCACCCCGACGACTCTGAGCAATCAGCCTGCCCTTTCTCCTCTCGCCCACCTTTTTGGGACCGTACGAACGAACGAGCATTTCTCTCGGCTCTGGGGCCGGGGGACGCAAAACGAGACTGCTTACCTCTTGGGTGGTGAGACACTTGCGTGGAAATCATTTCTGCTCACTTGAGGCAGGCACTGCGGTCAAGAGGGCTTACAGGTCCAGGTGTGCCATGGACCGGGTATATTCTAAGCGGCCATCGTGACCGTCCAAAGCGGACGTATGGGTTGTTTGGGCCTTGACTCGAGTCGTAACCATCCGTTTTGGGGGGGAAAAAAGTGAGAACCCATCATCTTAAGCACACTTCCCTCTGCCAGAGCACGCCACGCAACCAGGTGATGTTCCTACTGATTGCCGTTCCAAGCTACCGTAGCGGCCAATGCCGCAGGGATACCGTCCAGATTTCCAAACCGAAGCAGATAGCCCTTCTCGCCGAGGCGCAGCTGCCTGGTCGATCAAGCCCCAGGCCCTGGTGCTCCTGAGGGCTGCGGGGACACCCAGGACTACGCTGCTGATGGCAGGTGGCTCCGGGCCTCAGTGCCCTGCCAGTGGGCTCTACTGGGGAATCCGTGCTCTCGCACGTGGGGGAGGGGGGATTCGGTTGCAGGGGGGCCTCCCTACACATGCCTCTTCTTCTGTCACTTTGGCTGCGGCTGAGCCTGGCACTGGGTGCGTGCATGCTCAGGAGACAGGCTTCTGCGTGTCTCTGGACAGGCCCCGTGCCAGCTGGGACCTGAGCCCCAGCGCAGGTGCACCACCTGCGCTCAGGTTCCTTGGACCGGCCCAGGTCAGCTGAGAGGGAGGAGAACACGGTCCTCACCGCGGAGGGAAGCAAAAGTGCCGACACCTGCCAGCGGGAGAGCCGCATCCAGCAGCCCCGTGGGATCTAAGCCCCCTCTCGCCCCATCCGCTGCCCCCCTCCTCAGCCCCTCCTTTCGGGGCGCCCGGACGGCGCCCGGGGCAGGGGTGGGGGAGGGGCAGGGGCAAGCGCCAGGCCTCCCGCGCCGCCGTACACCGCTCTCTGACGCCCGCAAAGCCGGGACCAAAGCGCAGGCGCCCCGGCCCGCTGGGCCGGCCACGCCCACCGCCGCCCTGGCGCGCAGGCGCCACTCACCCCGCCCCCGGCAGACTCGCCCCGACCCCGCCCCTCCTGGTTGCTCTGGAGACGGTGGCCACTGGCGCGAGGTGCCCAAGCCCGGGAGAGGGAAGACGGTGGTGAGGGATTGGGGGAGGGGGCGGGGAGGCGTTTTCTGCACTCGGGAGTGGTCCCCGGTGGCAGTGCCGGGACAGATGAGGCCAATAGGCATCCTGCCGAAACCCACCCGATGCACTTCGGGCAGCGCGTCCACTGCCAGGAAAACCTCCAGCGCTGGGGGAAGCGGGCTTCCAAAATGTCTACACCGAATGCCACCAGGAGGCCACGGGGACGCGACGGAAGGGGTGGCCGACGTGGGTGGAGCCTGCTGGGTGGGGACTGGGCCAGGAGAGAAGCTCTGCTATGCTGTCCTGGACAGTTGTTCCCTCCCGTCTGTCTGGCGAAAAGCCAGGAGACAGAAGAAGCTCCAGGAACAAGAGAGCGGCTCCGTTGCCCAAAGTCAGAGGCAAAACTTCCACCGCTAGGGGCCACTGTAGGATAGGAATAGTTCCTTCCTCACACTTGCTGGGGGGCAGAGGGCTGAGTTCTAAGGCAGGGGCAGGGGCAGGGCCCCTTGCAGAAGGGGCTGTGGGGGAAGGGACCCCTGGGCCAGATCTGGGGCTGCTGGGAGAGCCCCCTCTCCATGCCATAGCTCACCTGACCCAGGCCAAGGGTCTGGGTTGGGCCAGGCTGCCAGCCAGACCCGTCTGAAGAGGGGTTTCCTTGCCCACCAAAGTCCCCGAGGCCTCCTCAAGCGGGGGCCTACCTAGGGCCGGCCGGCGTTGCCCTGCAGGTCTCTCCCACGGCCATGGTCACAGACATGCTGTCTCCCATCGCCGTCACCTCCACCTTGTGTCAGGGGAACCCCGGCCTTTCCCACCGGTGACCTGCGGGCTTCGGCCTGGGCTCCCGGCCAGGCCTGCAGAGGCCTGTCTCCCGGAGAGCACAGGCCCAGAGTCTTCCCTCTCCCTTGTCAATGACCTCTCTTTCTCTGCGTTTCTTTGGTGGGACGAGAGGGGCCCCAGAGCACCCCGACGACTCTGAGCAATCAGCCTGCCCTTTCTCCTCTCGCCCACCTTTTTGGGACCGTACGAACGAACGAGCATTTCTCTCGGCTCTGGGGCCGGGGGACGCAAAACGAGACTGCTTACCTCTTGGGTGGTGAGACACTTGCGTGGAAATCATTTCTGCTCACTTGAGGCAGGCACTGCGGTCAAGAGGGCTTACAGGTCCAGGTGTGCCATGGACCGGGTATATTCTAAGCGGCCATCGTGACCGTCCAAAGCGGACGTATGGGTTGTTTGGGCCTTGACTCGAGTCGTAACCATCCGTTTTGGGGGGGAAAAAAGTGAGAACCCATCATCTTAAGCACACTTCCCTCTGCCAGAGCACGCCACGCAACCAGGTGATGTTCCTACTGATTGCCGTTCCAAGCTACCGTAGCGGCCAATGCCGCAGGGATACCGTCCAGATTTCCAAACCGAAGCAGATAGCCCTTCTCGCCGAGGCGCAGCTGCCTGGTCGATCAAGCCCCAGGCCCTGGTGCTCCTGAGGGCTGCGGGGACACCCAGGACTACGCTGCTGATGGCAGGTGGCTCCGGGCCTCAGTGCCCTGCCAGTGGGCTCTACTGGGGAATCCGTGCTCTCGCACGTGGGGGAGGGGGGATTCGGTTGCAGGGGGGCCTCCCTACACATGCCTCTTCTTCTGTCACTTTGGCTGCGGCTGAGCCTGGCACTGGGTGCGTGCATGCTCAGGAGACAGGCTTCTGCGTGTCTCTGGACAGGCCCCGTGCCAGCTGGGACCTGAGCCCCAGCGCAGGTGCACCACCTGCGCTCAGGTTCCTTGGACCGGCCCAGGTCAGCTGAGAGGGAGGAGAACACGGTCCTCACCGCGGAGGGAAGCAAAAGTGCCGACACCTGCCAGCGGGAGAGCCGCATCCAGCAGCCCCGTGGGATCTAAGCCCCCTCTCGCCCCATCCGCTGCCCCCCTCCTCAGCCCCTCCTTTCGGGGCGCCCGGACGGCGCCCGGGGCAGGGGTGGGGGAGGGGCAGGGGCAAGCGCCAGGCCTCCCGCGCCGCCGTACAGCGCTCTCTGACGCCCGCAAAGCCGGGACCAAAGCGCAGGCGCCCCGGCCCGCTGGGCCGGCCACGCCCACCGCCGCCCTGGCGCGCAGGCGCCACTCACCCCGCCCCCGGCAGACTCGCCCCGACCCCGCCCCTCCTGGTTGCTCTGGAGACGGTGGCCACTGGCGCGAGGTGCCCAAGCCCGGGAGAGGGAAGACGGTGGTGAGGGATTGGGGGAGGGGGCGGGGAGGCGTTTTCTGCACTCGGGAGTGGTCCCCGGTGGCAGTGCCGGGACAGATGAGGCCAATAGGCATCCTGCCGAAACCCACCCGATGCACTTCGGGCAGCGCGTCCACTGCCAGGAAAACCTCCAGCGCTGGGGGAAGCGGGCTTCCAAAATGTCTACACCGAATGCCACCAGGAGGCCACGGGGACGCGACGGAAGGGGTGGCCGACGTGGGTGGAGCCTGCTGGGTGGGGACTGGGCCAGGAGAGAAGCTCTGCTATGCTGTCCTGGACAGTTGTTCCCTCCCGTCTGTCTGGCGAAAAGCCAGGAGACAGAAGAAGCTCCAGGAACAAGAGAGCGGCTCCGTTGCCCAAAGTCAGAGGCAAAACTTCCACCGCTAGGGGCCACTGTAGGATAGGAATAGTTCCTTCCTCACACTTGCTGGGGGGCAGAGGGCTGAGTTCTAAGGCAGGGGCAGGGGCAGGGCCCCTTGCAGAAGGGGCTGTGGGGGAAGGGACCCCTGGGCCAGATCTGGGGCTGCTGGGAGAGCCCCCTCTCCATGCCATAGCTCACCTGACCCAGGCCAAGGGTCTGGGTTGGGCCAGGCTGCCAGCCAGACCCGTCTGAAGAGGGGTTTCCTTGCCCACCAAAGTCCCCGAGGCCTCCTCAAGCGGGGGCCTACCTAGGGCCGGCCGGCGTTGCCCTGCAGGTCTCTCCCACGGCCATGGTCACAGACATGCTGTCTCCCATCGCCGTCACCTCCACCTTGTGTCAGGGGAACCCCGGCCTTTCCCACCGGTGACCTGCGGGCTTCGGCCTGGGCTCCCGGCCAGGCCTGCAGAGGCCTGTCTCCCGGAGAGCACAGGCCCAGAGTCTTCCCTCTCCCTTGTCAATGACCTCTCTTTCTCTGCGTTTCTTTGGTGGGACGAGAGGGGCCCCAGAGCACCCCGACGACTCTGAGCAATCAGCCTGCCCTTTCTCCTCTCGCCCACCTTTTTGGGACCGTACGAACGAACGAGCATTTCTCTCGGCTCTGGGGCCGGGGGACGCAAAACGAAACTGCTTACCTCTTGGGTGGTGAGACACTTGCGTGGAAATCATTTCTGCTCACTTGAGGCAGGCACTGCGGTCAAGTGGGCTTACAGGTCCAGGTGTGCCATGGACCGGGTATATTCTAAGCGGCCATCGTGACCGTCCAAAGCGGACGTATGGGTTGTTTGGGCCTTGACTCGAGTCGTAACCATCCGTTTTGGGGGGGAAAAAAGTGAGAACCCATCATCTTAAGCACACTTCCCTCTGCCAGAGCACGCCACGCAACCAGGTGATGTTCCTACTGATTGCCGTTCCAAGCTACCGTAGCGGCCAATGCCGCAGGGATACCGTCCAGATTTCCAAACCGAAGCAGATAGCCCTTCTCGCCGAGGCGCAGCTGCCTGGTCGATCAAGCCCCAGGCCCTGGTGCTCCTGAGGGCTGCGGGGACACCCAGGACTACGCTGCTGATGGCAGGTGGCTCCGGGCCTCAGTGCCCTGCCAGTGGGCTCTACTGGGGAATCCGTGCTCTCGCACGTGGGGGAGGGGGGATTCGGTTGCAGGGGGGGCCTCCCTACACATGCCTCTTCTTCTGTCACTTTGGCTGCGGCTGAGCCTGGCACTGGGTGCGTGCATGCTCAGGAGACAGGCTTCTGCGTGTCTCTGGACAGGCCCCGTGCCAGCTGGGACCTGAGCCCCAGCGCAGGTGCACCACCTGCGCTCAGGTTCCTTGGACCGGCCCAGGTCAGCTGAGAGGGAGGAGAACACGGTCCTCACCGCGGAGGGAAGCAAAAGTGCCGACACCTGCCAGCGGGAGAGCCGCATCCAGCAGCCCCGTGGGATCTAAGCCCCCTCTCGCCCCATCCGCTGCCCCCCTCCTCAGCCCCTCCTTTCGGGGCGCCCGGACGGCGCCCGGGGCAGGGGTGGGGGAGGGGCAGGGGCAAGCGCCAGGCCTCCCGCGCCGCCGTACACCGCTCTCTGACGCCCGCAAAGCCGGGACCAAAGCGCAGGCGCCCCGGCCCGCTGGGCCGGCCACGCCCACCGCCGCCCTGGCGCGCAGGCGCCACTCACCCCGCCCCCGGCAGACTCGCCCCGACCCCGCCCCTCCTGGTTGCTCTGGAGACGGTGGCCACTGGCGCGAGGTGCCCAAGCCCGGGAGAGGGAAGACGGTGGTGAGGGATTGGGGGAGGGGGCGGGGAGGCGTTTTCTGCACTCGGGAGTGGTCCCCGGTGGCAGTGCCGGGACAGATGAGGCCAATAGGCATCCTGCCGAAACCCACCCGATGCACTTCGGGCAGCGCGTCCACTGCCAGGAAAACCTCCAGCGCTGGGGGAAGCGGGCTTCCAAAATGTCTACACCGAATGCCACCAGGAGGCCACGGGGACGCGACGGAAGGGGTGGCCGACGTGGGTGGAGCCTGCTGGGTGGGGACTGGGCCAGGAGAGAAGCTCTGCTATGCTGTCCTGGACAGTTGTTCCCTCCCGTCTGTCTGGCGAAAAGCCAGGAGACAGAAGAAGCTCCAGGAACAAGAGAGCGGCTCCGTTGCCCAAAGTCAGAGGCAAAACTTCCACCGCTAGGGGCCACTGTAGGATAGGAATAGTTCCTTCCTCACACTTGCTGGGGGGCAGAGGGCTGAGTTCTAAGGCAGGGGCAGGGGCAGGGCCCCTTGCAGAAGGGGCTGTGGGGGAAGGGACCCCTGGGCCAGATCTGGGGCTGCTGGGAGAGCCCCCTCTCCATGCCATAGCTCACCTGACCCAGGCCAAGGGTCTGGGTTGGGCCAGGCTGCCAGCCAGACCCGTCTGAAGAGGGGTTTCCTTGCCCACCAAAGTCCCCGAGGCCTCCTCAAGCGGGGGCCTACCTAGGGCCGGCCGGCGTTGCCCTGCAGGTCTCTCCCACGGCCATGGTCACAGACATGCTGTCTCCCATCGCCGTCACCTCCACCTTGTGTCAGGGGAACCCCGGCCTTTCCCACCGGTGACCTGCGGGCTTCGGCCTGGGCTCCCGGCCAGGCCTGCAGAGGCCTGTCTCCCGGAGAGCACAGGCCCAGAGTCTTCCCTCTCCCTTGTCAATGACCTCTCTTTCTCTGCGTTTCTTTGGTGGGACGAGAGGGGCCCCAGAGCACCCCGACGACTCTGAGCAATCAGCCTGCCCTTTCTCCTCTCGCCCACCTTTTTGGGACCGTACGAACGAACGAGCATTTCTCTCGGCTCTGGGGCCGGGGGACGCAAAACGAAACTGCTTACCTCTTGGGTGGTGAGACACTTGCGTGGAAATCATTTCTGCTCACTTGAGGCAGGCACTGCGGTCAAGTGGGCTTACAGGTCCAGGTGTGCCATGGACCGGGTATATTCTAAGCGGCCATCGTGACCGTCCAAAGCGGACGTATGGGTTGTTTGGGCCTTGACTCGAGTCGTAACCATCCGTTTTGGGGGGGAAAAAAGTGAGAACCCATCATCTTAAGCACACTTCCCTCTGCCAGAGCACGCCACGCAACCAGGTGATGTTCCTACTGATTGCCGTTCCAAGCTACCGTAGCGGCCAATGCCGCAGGGATACCGTCCAGATTTCCAAACCGAAGCAGATAGCCCTTCTCGCCGAGGCGCAGCTGCCTGGTCGATCAAGCCCCAGGCCCTGGTGCTCCTGAGGGCTGCGGGGACACCCAGGACTACGCTGCTGATGGCAGGTGGCTCCGGGCCTCAGTGCCCTGCCAGTGGGCTCTACTGGGGAATCCGTGCTCTCGCACGTGGGGGAGGGGGGATTCGGTTGCAGGGGGGCCTCCCTACACATGCCTCTTCTTCTGTCACTTTGGCTGCGGCTGAGCCTGGCACTGGGTGCGTGCATGCTCAGGAGACAGGCTTCTGCGTGTCTCTGGACAGGCCCCGTGCCAGCTGGGACCTGAGCCCCAGCGCAGGTGCACCACCTGCGCTCAGGTTCCTTGGACCGGCCCAGGTCAGCTGAGAGGGAGGAGAACACGGTCCTCACCGCGGAGGGAAGCAAAAGTGCCGACACCTGCCAGCGGGAGAGCCGCATCCAGCAGCCCCGTGGGATCTAAGCCCCCTCTCGCCCCATCCGCTGCCCCCCTCCTCAGCCCCTCCTTTCGGGGCGCCCGGACGGCGCCCGGGGCAGGGGTGGGGGAGGGGCAGGGGCAAGCGCCAGGCCTCCCGCGCCGCCGTACAGCGCTCTCTGACGCCCGCAAAGCCGGGACCAAAGCGCAGGCGCCCCGGCCCGCTGGGCCGGCCACGCCCACCGCCGCCCTGGCGCGCAGGCGCCACTCACCCCGCCCCCGGCAGACTCGCCCCGACCCCGCCCCTCCTGGTTGCTCTGGAGACGGTGGCCACTGGCGCGAGGTGCCCAAGCCCGGGAGAGGGAAGACGGTGGTGAGGGATTGGGGGAGGGGGCGGGGAGGCGTTTTCTGCACTCGGGAGTGGTCCCCGGTGGCAGTGCCGGGACAGATGAGGCCAATAGGCATCCTGCCGAAACCCACCCGATGCACTTCGGGCAGCGCGTCCACTGCCAGGAAAACCTCCAGCGCTGGGGGAAGCGGGCTTCCAAAATGTCTACACCGAATGCCATCAGGAGGCCACGGGGACGCGACGGAAGGGGTGGCCGACGTGGGTGGAGCCTGCTGGGTGGGGACTGGGCCAGGAGAGAAGCTCTGCTATGCTGTCCTGGACAGTTGTTCCCTCCCGTCTGTCTGGCGAAAAGCCAGGAGACAGAAGAAGCTCCAGGAACAAGAGAGCGGCTCCGTTGCCCAAAGTCAGAGGCAAAACTTCCACCGCTAGGGGCCACTGTAGGATAGGAATAGTTCCTTCCTCACACTTGCTGGGGGGCAGAGGGCTGAGTTCTAAGGCAGGGGCAGGGGCAGGGCCCCTTGCAGAAGGGGCTGTGGGGGAAGGGACCCCTGGGCCAGATCTGGGGCTGCTGGGAGAGCCCCCTCTCCATGCCATAGCTCACCTGACCCAGGCCAAGGGTCTGGGTTGGGCCAGGCTGCCAGCCAGACCCGTCTGAAGAGGGGTTTCCTTGCCCACCAAAGTCCCCGAGGCCTCCTCAAGCGGGGGCCTACCTAGGGCCGGCCGGCGTTGCCCTGCAGGTCTCTCCCACGGCCATGGTCACAGACATGCTGTCTCCCATCGCCGTCACCTCCACCTTGTGTCAGGGGAACCCCGGCCTTTCCCACCGGTGACCTGCGGGCTTCGGCCTGGGCTCCCGGCCAGGCCTGCAGAGGCCTGTCTCCCGGAGAGCACAGGCCCAGAGTCTTCCCTCTCCCTTGTCAATGACCTCTCTTTCTCTGCGTTTCTTTGGTGGGACGAGAGGGGCCCCAGAGCACCCCGACGACTCTGAGCAATCAGCCTGCCCTTTCTCCTCTCGCCCACCTTTTTGGGACCGTACGAACGAACGAGCATTTCTCTCGGCTCTGGGGCCGGGGGACGCAAAACGAGACTGCTTACCTCTTGGGTGGTGAGACACTTGCGTGGAAATCATTTCTGCTCACTTGAGGCAGGCACTGCGGTCAAGAGGGCTTACAGGTCCAGGTGTGCCATGGACCGGGTATATTCTAAGCGGCCATCGTGACCGTCCAAAGCGGACGTATGGGTTGTTTGGGCCTTGACTCGAGTCGTAACCATCCGTTTTGGGGGGGAAAAAAGTGAGAACCCATCATCTTAAGCACACTTCCCTCTGCCAGAGCACGCCACGCAACCAGGTGATGTTCCTACTGATTGCCGTTCCAAGCTACCGTAGCGGCCAATGCCGCAGGGATACCGTCCAGATTTGCAAACCGAAGCAGATAGCCCTTCTCGCCGAGGCCCAGCTGCCTGGTCGATCAAGCCCCAGGCCCTGGTGCTCCTGAGGGCTGCGGGGACACCCAGGACTACGCTGCTGATGGCAGGTGGCTCCGGGCCTCAGTGCCCTGCCAGTGGGCTCTACTGGGGAATCCGTGCTCTCGCACGTGGGGGAGGGGGGATTCGGTTGCAGGGGGGCCTCCCTACACATGCCTCTTCTTCTGTCACTTTGGCTGCGGCTGAGCCTGGCACTGGGTGCGTGCATGCTCAGGAGACAGGCTTCTGCGTGTCTCTGGACAGGCCCCGTGCCAGCTGGGACCTGAGCCCCAGCGCAGGTGCACCACCTGCGCTCAGGTTCCTTGGACCGGCCCAGGTCAGCTGAGAGGGAGGAGAACACGGTCCTCACCGCGGAGGGAAGCAAAAGTGCCGACACCTGCCAGCGGGAGAGCCGCATCCAGCAGCCCCGTGGGATCTAAGCCCCCTCTCGCCCCATCCGCTGCCCCCCTCCTCAGCCCCTCCTTTCGGGGCGCCCGGACGGCGCCCGGGGCAGGGGTGGGGGAGGGGCAGGGGCAAGCGCCAGGCCTCCCGCGCCGCCGTACAGCGCTCTCTGACGCCCGCAAAGCCGGGACCAAAGCGCAGGCGCCCCGGCCCGCTGGGCCGGCCACGCCCACCGCCGCCCTGGCGCGCAGGCGCCACTCACCCCGCCCCCGGCAGACTCGCCCTGACCCCGCCCCTCCTGGTTGCTCTGGAGACGGTGGCCACTGGCGCGAGGTGCCCAAGCCCGGGAGAGGGAAGACGGTGGTGAGGGATTGGGGGAGGGGGCGGGGAGGCGTTTTCTGCACTCGGGAGTGGTCCCCGGTGGCAGTGCCGGGACAGATGAGGCCAATAGGCATCCTGCCGAAACCCACCCGATGCACTTCGGGCAGCGCGTCCACTGCCAGGAAAACCTCCAGCGCTGGGGGAAGCGGGCTTCCAAAATGTCTACACCGAATGCCACCAGGAGGCCACGGGGACGCGACGGAAGGGGTGGCCGACGTGGGTGGAGCCTGCTGGGTGGGGACTGGGCCAGGAGAGAAGCTCTGCTATGCTGTCCTGGACAGTTGTTCCCTCCCGTCTGTCTGGCGAAAAGCCAGGAGACAGAAGAAGCTCCAGGAACAAGAGAGCGGCTCCGTTGCCCAAAGTCAGAGGCAAAACTTCCACCGCTAGGGGCCACTGTAGGATAGGAATAGTTCCTTCCTCACACTTGCTGGGGGGCAGAGGGCTGAGTTCTAAGGCAGGGGCAGGGGCAGGGCCCCTTGCAGAAGGGGCTGTGGGGGAAGGGACCCCTGGGCCAGATCTGGGGCTGCTGGGAGAGCCCCCTCTCCATGCCATAGCTCACCTGACCCAGGCCAAGGGTCTGGGTTGGGCCAGGCTGCCAGCCAGACCCGTCTGAAGAGGGGTTTCCTTGCCCACCAAAGTCCCCGAGGCCTCCTCAAGCGGGGGCCTACCTAGGGCCGGCCGGCGTTGCCCTGCAGGTCTCTCCCACGGCCATGGTCACAGACATGCTGTCTCCCATCGCCGTCACCTCCACCTTGTGTCAGGGGAACCCCGGCCTTTCCCACCGGTGACCTGCGGGCTTCGGCCTGGGCTCCCGGCCAGGCCTGCAGAGGCCTGTCTCCCGGAGAGCACAGGCCCAGAGTCTTCCCTCTCCCTTGTCAATGACCTCTCTTTCTCTGCGTTTCTTTGGTGGGACGAGAGGGGCCCCAGAGCACCCCGACGACTCTGAGCAATCAGCCTGCCCTTTCTCCTCTCGCCCACCTTTTTGGGACCGTACGAACGAACGAGCATTTCTCTCGGCTCTGGGGCCGGGGGACGCAAAACGAAACTGCTTACCTCTTGGGTGGTGAGACACTTGCGTGGAAATCATTTCTGCTCACTTGAGGCAGGCACTGCGGTCAAGTGGGCTTACAGGTCCAGGTGTGCCATGGACCGGGTATATTCTAAGCGGCCATCGTGACCGTCCAAAGCGGACGTATGGGTTGTTTGGGCCTTGACTCGAGTCGTAACCATCCGTTTTGGGGGGGAAAAAAGTGAGAACCCATCATCTTAAGCACACTTCCCTCTGCCAGAGCACGCCACGCAACCAGGTGATGTTCCTACTGATTGCCGTTCCAAGCTACCGTAGCGGCCAATGCCGCAGGGATACCGTCCAGATTTCCAAACCGAAGCAGATAGCCCTTCTCGCCGAGGCCCAGCTGCCTGGTCGATCAAGCCCCAGGCCCTGGTGCTCCTGAGGGCTGCGGGGACACCCAGGACTACGCTGCTGATGGCAGGTGGCTCCGGGCCTCAGTGCCCTGCCAGTGGGCTCTACTGGGGAATCCGTGCTCTCGCACGCGGGGGAGGGGGGATTCGGTTGCAGGGGGGCCTCCCTACACATGCCTCTTCTTCTGTCACTTTGGCTGCGGCTGAGCCTGGCACTGGGTGCGTGCATGCTCAGGAGACAGGCTTCTGCGTGTCTCTGGACAGGCCCCGTGCCAGCTGGGACCTGAGCCCCAGCGCAGGTGCACCACCTGCGCTCAGGTTCCTTGGACCGGCCCAGGTCAGCTGAGAGGGAGGAGAACACGGTCCTCACCGCGGAGGGAAGCAAAAGTGCCGACACCTGCCAGCGGGAGAGCCGCATCCAGCAGCCCCGTGGGATCTAAGCCCCCTCTCGCCCCATCCGCTGCCCCCCTCCTCAGCCCCTCCTTTCGGGGCGCCCGGACGGCGCCCGGGGCAGGGGTGGGGGAGGGGCAGGGGCAAGCGCCAGGCCTCCCGCGCCGCCGTACAGCGCTCTCTGACGCCCGCAAAGCCGGGACCAAAGCGCAGGCGCCCCGGCCCGCTGGGCCGGCCACGCCCACCGCCGCCCTGGCGCGCAGGCGCCACTCACCCCGCCCCCGGCAGACTCGCCCCGACCCCGCCCCTCCTGGTTGCTCTGGAGACGGTGGCCACTGGCGCGAGGTGCCCAAGCCCGGGAGAGGGAAGACGGTGGTGAGGGATTGGGGGAGGGGGCGGGGAGGCGTTTTCTGCACTCGGGAGTGGTCCCCGGTGGCAGTGCCGGGACAGATGAGGCCAATAGGCATCCTGCCGAAACCCACCCGATGCACTTCGGGCAGCGCGTCCACTGCCAGGAAAACCTCCAGCGCTGGGGGAAGCGGGCTTCCAAAATGTCTACACCGAATGCCACCAGGAGGCCACGGGGACGCGACGGAAGGGGTGGCCGACGTGGGTGGAGCCTGCTGGGTGGGGACTGGGCCAGGAGAGAAGCTCTGCTATGCTGTCCTGGACAGTTGTTCCCTCCCGTCTGTCTGGCGAAAAGCCAGGAGACAGAAGAAGCTCCAGGAACAAGAGAGCGGCTCCGTTGCCCAAAGTCAGAGGCAAAACTTCCACCGCTAGGGGCCACTGTAGGATAGGAATAGTTCCTTCCTCACACTTGCTGGGGGGCAGAGGGCTGAGTTCTAAGGCAGGGGCAGGGGCAGGGCCCCTTGCAGAAGGGGCTGTGGGGGAAGGGACCCCTGGGCCAGATCTGGGGCTGCTGGGAGAGCCCCCTCTCCATGCCATAGCTCACCTGACCCAGGCCAAGGGTCTGGGTTGGGCCAGGCTGCCAGCCAGACCCGTCTGAAGAGGGGTTTCCTTGCCCACCAAAGTCCCCGAGGCCTCCTCAAGCGGGGGCCTACCTAGGGCCGGCCGGCGTTGCCCTGCAGGTCTCTCCCACGGCCATGGTCACAGACATGCTGTCTCCCATCGCCGTCACCTCCACCTTGTGTCAGGGGAACCCCGGCCTTTCCCACCGGTGACCTGCGGGCTTCGGCCTGGGCTCCCGGCCAGGCCTGCAGAGGCCTGTCTCCCGGAGAGCACAGGCCCAGAGTCTTCCCTCTCCCTTGTCAATGACCTCTCTTTCTCTGCGTTTCTTTGGTGGGACGAGAGGGGCCCCAGAGCACCCCGACGACTCTGAGCAATCAGCCTGCCCTTTCTCCTCTCGCCCACCTTTTTGGGACCGTACGAACGAACGAGCATTTCTCTCGGCTCTGGGGCCGGGGGACGCAAAACGAAACTGCTTACCTCTTGGGTGGTGAGACACTTGCGTGGAAATCATTTCTGCTCACTTGAGGCAGGCACTGCGGTCAAGTGGGCTTACAGGTCCAGGTGTGCCATGGACCGGGTATATTCTAAGCGGCCATCGTGACCGTCCAAAGCGGACGTATGGGTTGTTTGGGCCTTGACTCGAGTCGTAACCATCCGTTTTGGGGGGGAAAAAAGTGAGAACCCATCATCTTAAGCACACTTCCCTCTGCCAGAGCACGCCACGCAACCAGGTGATGTTCCTACTGATTGCCGTTCCAAGCTACCGTAGCGGCCAATGCCGCAGGGATACCGTCCAGATTTCCAAACCGAAGCAGATAGCCCTTCTCGCCGAGGCGCAGCTGCCTGGTCGATCAAGCCCCAGGCCCTGGTGCTCCTGAGGGCTGCGGGGACACCCAGGACTACGCTGCTGATGGCAGGTGGCTCCGGGCCTCAGTGCCCTGCCAGTGGGCTCTACTGGGGAATCCGTGCTCTCGCACGTGGGGGAGGGGGGATTCAGTTGCAGGGGGGCCTCCCTACACATGCCTCTTCTTCTGTCACTTTGGCTGCGGCTGAGCCTGGCACTGGGTGCGTGCATGCTCAGGAGACAGGCTTCTGCGTGTCTCTGGACAGGCCCCGTGCCAGCTGGGACCTGAGCCCCAGCGCAGGTGCACCACCTGCGCTCAGGTTCCTTGGACCGGCCCAGGTCAGCTGAGAGGGAGGAGAACACGGTCCTCACCGCGGAGGGAAGCAAAAGTGCCGACACCTGCCAGCGGGAGAGCCGCATCCAGCAGCCCCGTGGGATCTAAGCCCCCTCTCGCCCCATCCGCTGCCCCCCTCCTCAGCCCCTCCTTTCGGGGCGCCCGGACGGCGCCCGGGGCAGGGGTGGGGGAGGGGCAGGGGCAAGCGCCAGGCCTCCCGCGCCGCCGTACACCGCTCTCTGACGCCCGCAAAGCCGGGACCAAAGCGCAGGCGCCCCGGCCCGCTGGGCCGGCCACGCCCACCGCCGCCCTGGCGCGCAGGCGCCACTCACCCCGCCCCCGGCAGACTCGCCCCGACCCCGCCCCTCCTGGTTGCTCTGGAGACGGTGGCCACTGGCGCGAGGTGCCCAAGCCCGGGAGAGGGAAGACGGTGGTGAGGGATTGGGGGAGGGGGCGGGGAGGCGTTTTCTGCACTCGGGAGTGGTCCCCGGTGGCAGTGCCGGGACAGATGAGGCCAATAGGCATCCTGCCGAAACCCACCCGATGCACTTCGGGCAGCGCGTCCACTGCCAGGAAAACCTCCAGCGCTGGGGGAAGCGGGCTTCCAAAATGTCTACACCGAATGCCACCAGGAGGCCACGGGGACGCGACGGAAGGGGTGGCCGACGTGGGTGGAGCCTGCTGGGTGGGGACTGGGCCAGGAGAGAAGCTCTGCTATGCTGTCCTGGACAGTTGTTCCCTCCCGTCTGTCTGGCGAAAAGCCAGGAGACAGAAGAAGCTCCAGGAACAAGAGAGCGGCTCCGTTGCCCAAAGTCAGAGGCAAAACTTCCACCGCTAGGGGCCACTGTAGGATAGGAATAGTTCCTTCCTCACACTTGCTGGGGGGCAGAGGGCTGAGTTCTAAGGCAGGGGCAGGGGCAGGGCCCCTTGCAGAAGGGGCTGTGGGGGAAGGGACCCCTGGGCCAGATCTGGGGCTGCTGGGAGAGCCCCCTCTCCATGCCATAGCTCACCTGACCCAGGCCAAGGGTCTGGGTTGGGCCAGGCTGCCAGCCAGACCCGTCTGAAGAGGGGTTTCCTTGCCCACCAAAGTCCCCGAGGCCTCCTCAAGCGGGGGCCTACCTAGGGCCGGCCGGCGTTGCCCTGCAGGTCTCTCCCACGGCCATGGTCACAGACATGCTGTCTCCCATCGCCGTCACCTCCACCTTGTGTCAGGGGAACCCCGGCCTTTCCCACCGGTGACCTGCGGGCTTCGGCCTGGGCTCCCGGCCAGGCCTGCAGAGGCCTGTCTCCCGGAGAGCACAGGCCCAGAGTCTTCCCTCTCCCTTGTCAATGACCTCTCTTTCTCTGCGTTTCTTTGGTGGGACGAGAGGGGCCCCAGAGCACCCCGACGACTCTGAGCAATCAGCCTGCCCTTTCTCCTCTCGCCCACCTTTTTGGGACCGTACGAACGAACGAGCATTTCTCTCGGCTCTGGGGCCGGGGGACGCAAAACGAAACTGCTTACCTCTTGGGTGGTGAGACACTTGCGTGGAAATCATTTCTGCTCACTTGAGGCAGGCACTGCGGTCAAGTGGGCTTACAGGTCCAGGTGTGCCATGGACCGGGTATATTCTAAGCGGCCATCGTGACCGTCCAAAGCGGACGTATGGGTTGTTTGGGCCTTGACTCGAGTCGTAACCATCCGTTTTGGGGGGGAAAAAAGTGAGAACCCATCATCTTAAGCACACTTCCCTCTGCCAGAGCACGCCACGCAACCAGGTGATGTTCCTACTGATTGCCGTTCCAAGCTACCGTAGCGGCCAATGCCGCAGGGATACCGTCCAGATTTCCAAACCGAAGCAGATAGCCCTTCTCGCCGAGGCGCAGCTGCCTGGTCGATCAAGCCCCAGGCCCTGGTGCTCCTGAGGGCTGCGGGGACACCCAGGACTACGCTGCTGATGGCAGGTGGCTCCGGGCCTCAGTGCCCTGCCAGTGGGCTCTACTGGGGAATCCGTGCTCTCGCACGTGGGGGAGGGGGGATTCGGTTGCAGGGGGGCCTCCCTACACATGCCTCTTCTTCTGTCACTTTGGCTGCGGCTGAGCCTGGCACTGGGTGCGTGCATGCTCAGGAGACAGGCTTCTGCGTGTCTCTGGACAGGCCCCGTGCCAGCTGGGACCTGAGCCCCAGCGCAGGTGCACCACCTGCGCTCAGGTTCCTTGGACCGGCCCAGGTCAGCTGAGAGGGAGGAGAACACGGTCCTCACCGCGGAGGGAAGCAAAAGTGCCGACACCTGCCAGCGGGAGAGCCGCATCCAGCAGCCCCGTGGGATCTAAGCCCCCTCTCGCCCCATCCGCTGCCCCCCTCCTCAGCCCCTCCTTTCGGGGCGCCCGGACGGCGCCCGGGGCAGGGGTGGGGGAGGGGCAGGGGCAAGCGCCAGGCCTCCCGCGCCGCCGTACACCGCTCTCTGACGCCCGCAAAGCCGGGACCAAAGCGCAGGCGCCCCGGCCCGCTGGGCCGGCCACGCCCACCGCCGCCCTGGCGCGCAGGCGCCACTCACCCCGCCCCCGGCAGACTCGCCCCGACCCCGCCCCTCCTGGTTGCTCTGGAGACGGTGGCCACTGGCGCGAGGTGCCCAAGCCCGGGAGAGGGAAGACGGTGGTGAGGGATTGGGGGAGGGGGCGGGGAGGCGTTTTCTGCACTCGGGAGTGGTCCCCGGTGGCAGTGCCGGGACAGATGAGGCCAATAGGCATCCTGCCGAAACCCACCCGATGCACTTCGGGCAGCGCGTCCACTGCCAGGAAAACCTCCAGCGCTGGGGGAAGCGGGCTTCCAAAATGTCTACACCGAATGCCATCAGGAGGCCACGGGGACGCGACGGAAGGGGTGGCCGACGTGGGTGGAGCCTGCTGGGTGGGGACTGGGCCAGGAGAGAAGCTCTGCTATGCTGTCCTGGACAGTTGTTCCCTCCCGTCTGTCTGGCGAAAAGCCAGGAGACAGAAGAAGCTCCAGGAACAAGAGAGCGGCTCCGTTGCCCAAAGTCAGAGGCAAAACTTCCACCGCTAGGGGCCACTGTAGGATAGGAATAGTTCCTTCCTCACACTTGCTGGGGGGCAGAGGGCTGAGTTCTAAGGCAGGGGCAGGGGCAGGGCCCCTTGCAGAAGGGGCTGTGGGGGAAGGGACCCCTGGGCCAGATCTGGGGCTGCTGGGAGAGCCCCCTCTCCATGCCATAGCTCACCTGACCCAGGCCAAGGGTCTGGGTTGGGCCAGGCTGCCAGCCAGACCCGTCTGAAGAGGGGTTTCCTTGCCCACCAAAGTCCCCGAGGCCTCCTCAAGCGGGGGCCTACCTAGGGCCGGCCGGCGTTGCCCTGCAGGTCTCTCCCACGGCCATGGTCACAGACATGCTGTCTCCCATCGCCGTCACCTCCACCTTGTGTCAGGGGAACCCCGGCCTTTCCCACCGGTGACCTGCGGGCTTCGGCCTGGGCTCCCGGCCAGGCCTGCAGAGGCCTGTCTCCCGGAGAGCACAGGCCCAGAGTCTTCCCTCTCCCTTGTCAATGACCTCTCTTTCTCTGCGTTTCTTTGGTGGGACGAGAGGGGCCCCAGAGCACCCCGACGACTCTGAGCAATCAGCCTGCCCTTTCTCCTCTCGCCCACCTTTTTGGGACCGTACGAACGAACGAGCATTTCTCTCGGCTCTGGGGCCGGGGGACGCAAAACGAGACTGCTTACCTCTTGGGTGGTGAGACACTTGCGTGGAAATCATTTCTGCTCACTTGAGGCAGGCACTGCGGTCAAGAGGGCTTACAGGTCCAGGTGTGCCATGGACCGGGTATATTCTAAGCGGCCATCGTGACCGTCCAAAGCGGACGTATGGGTTGTTTGGGCCTTGACTCGAGTCGTAACCATCCGTTTTGGGGGGGAAAAAAGTGAGAACCCATCATCTTAAGCACACTTCCCTCTGCCAGAGCACGCCACGCAACCAGGTGATGTTCCTACTGATTGCCGTTCCAAGCTACCGTAGCGGCCAATGCCGCAGGGATACCGTCCAGATTTGCAAACCGAAGCAGATAGCCCTTCTCGCCGAGGCCCAGCTGCCTGGTCGATCAAGCCCCAGGCCCTGGTGCTCCTGAGGGCTGCGGGGACACCCAGGACTACGCTGCTGATGGCAGGTGGCTCCGGGCCTCAGTGCCCTGCCAGTGGGCTCTACTGGGGAATCCGTGCTCTCGCACGTGGGGGAGGGGGGATTCGGTTGCAGGGGGGCCTCCCTACACATGCCTCTTCTTCTGTCACTTTGGCTGCGGCTGAGCCTGGCACTGGGTGCGTGCATGCTCAGGAGACAGGCTTCTGCGTGTCTCTGGACAGGCCCCGTGCCAGCTGGGACCTGAGCCCCAGCGCAGGTGCACCACCTGCGCTCAGGTTCCTTGGACCGGCCCAGGTCAGCTGAGAGGGAGGAGAACACGGTCCTCACCGCGGAGGGAAGCAAAAGTGCCGACACCTGCCAGCGGGAGAGCCGCATCCAGCAGCCCCGTGGGATCTAAGCCCCCTCTCGCCCCATCCGCTGCCCCCCTCCTCAGCCCCTCCTTTCGGGGCGCCCGGACGGCGCCCGGGGCAGGGGTGGGGGAGGGGCAGGGGCAAGCGCCAGGCCTCCCGCGCCGCCGTACAGCGCTCTCTGACGCCCGCAAAGCCGGGACCAAAGCGCAGGCGCCCCGGCCCGCTGGGCCGGCCACGCCCACCGCCGCCCTGGCGCGCAGGCGCCACTCACCCCGCCCCCGGCAGACTCGCCCCGACCCCGCCCCTCCTGGTTGCTCTGGAGACGGTGGCCACTGGCGCGAGGTGCCCAAGCCCGGGAGAGGGAAGACGGTGGTGAGGGATTGGGGGAGGGGGCGGGGAGGCGTTTTCTGCACTCGGGAGTGGTCCCCGGTGGCAGTGCCGGGACAGATGAGGCCAATAGGCATCCTGCCGAAACCCACCCGATGCACTTCGGGCAGCGCGTCCACTGCCAGGAAAACCTCCAGCGCTGGGGGAAGCGGGCTTCCAAAATGTCTACACCGAATGCCACCAGGAGGCCACGGGGACGCGACGGAAGGGGTGGCCGACGTGGGTGGAGCCTGCTGGGTGGGGACTGGGCCAGGAGAGAAGCTCTGCTATGCTGTCCTGGACAGTTGTTCCCTCCCGTCTGTCTGGCGAAAAGCCAGGAGACAGAAGAAGCTCCAGGAACAAGAGAGCGGCTCCGTTGCCCAAAGTCAGAGGCAAAACTTCCACCGCTAGGGGCCACTGTAGGATAGGAATAGTTCCTTCCTCACACTTGCTGGGGGGCAGAGGGCTGAGTTCTAAGGCAGGGGCAGGGGCAGGGCCCCTTGCAGAAGGGGCTGTGGGGGAAGGGACCCCTGGGCCAGATCTGGGGCTGCTGGGAGAGCCCCCTCTCCATGCCATAGCTCACCTGACCCAGGCCAAGGGTCTGGGTTGGGCCAGGCTGCCAGCCAGACCCGTCTGAAGAGGGGTTTCCTTGCCCACCAAAGTCCCCGAGGCCTCCTCAAGCGGGGGCCTACCTAGGGCCGGCCGGCGTTGCCCTGCAGGTCTCTCCCACGGCCATGGTCACAGACATGCTGTCTCCCATCGCCGTCACCTCCACCTTGTGTCAGGGGAACCCCGGCCTTTCCCACCGGTGACCTGCGGGCTTCGGCCTGGGCTCCCGGCCAGGCCTGCAGAGGCCTGTCTCCCGGAGAGCACAGGCCCAGAGTCTTCCCTCTCCCTTGTCAATGACCTCTCTTTCTCTGCGTTTCTTTGGTGGGACGAGAGGGGCCCCAGAGCACCCCGACGACTCTGAGCAATCAGCCTGCCCTTTCTCCTCTCGCCCACCTTTTTGGGACCGTACGAACGAACGAGCATTTCTCTCGGCTCTGGGGCCGGGGGACGCAAAACGAAACTGCTTACCTCTTGGGTGGTGAGACACTTGCGTGGAAATCATTTCTGCTCACTTGAGGCAGGCACTGCGGTCAAGTGGGCTTACAGGTCCAGGTGTGCCATGGACCGGGTATATTCTAAGCGGCCATCGTGACCGTCCAAAGCGGACGTATGGGTTGTTTGGGCCTTGACTCGAGTCGTAACCATCCGTTTTGGGGGGGAAAAAAGTGAGAACCCATCATCTTAAGCACACTTCCCTCTGCCAGAGCACGCCACGCAACCAGGTGATGTTCCTACTGATTGCCGTTCCAAGCTACCGTAGCGGCCAATGCCGCAGGGATACCGTCCAGATTTCCAAACCGAAGCAGATAGCCCTTCTCGCCGAGGCCCAGCTGCCTGGTCGATCAAGCCCCAGGCCCTGGTGCTCCTGAGGGCTGCGGGGACACCCAGGACTACGCTGCTGATGGCAGGTGGCTCCGGGCCTCAGTGCCCTGCCAGTGGGCTCTACTGGGGAATCCGTGCTCTCGCACGCGGGGGAGGGGGGATTCGGTTGCAGGGGGGCCTCCCTACACATGCCTCTTCTTCTGTCACTTTGGCTGCGGCTGAGCCTGGCACTGGGTGCGTGCATGCTCAGGAGACAGGCTTCTGCGTGTCTCTGGACAGGCCCCGTGCCAGCTGGGACCTGAGCCCCAGCGCAGGTGCACCACCTGCGCTCAGGTTCCTTGGACCGGCCCAGGTCAGCTGAGAGGGAGGAGAACACGGTCCTCACCGCGGAGGGAAGCAAAAGTGCCGACACCTGCCAGCGGGAGAGCCGCATCCAGCAGCCCCGTGGGATCTAAGCCCCCTCTCGCCCCATCCGCTGCCCCCCTCCTCAGCCCCTCCTTTCGGGGCGCCCGGACGGCGCCCGGGGCAGGGGTGGGGGAGGGGCAGGGGCAAGCGCCAGGCCTCCCGCGCCGCCGTACACCGCTCTCTGACGCCCGCAAAGCCGGGACCAAAGCGCAGGCGCCCCGGCCCGCTGGGCCGGCCACGCCCACCGCCGCCCTGGCGCGCAGGCGCCACTCACCCCGCCCCCGGCAGACTCGCCCCGACCCCGCCCCTCCTGGTTGCTCTGGAGACGGTGGCCACTGGCGCGAGGTGCCCAAGCCCGGGAGAGGGAAGACGGTGGTGAGGGATTGGGGGAGGGGGCGGGGAGGCGTTTTCTGCACTCGGGAGTGGTCCCCGGTGGCAGTGCCGGGACAGATGAGGCCAATAGGCATCCTGCCGAAACCCACCCGATGCACTTCGGGCAGCGCGTCCACTGCCAGGAAAACCTCCAGCGCTGGGGGAAGCGGGCTTCCAAAATGTCTACACCGAATGCCACCAGGAGGCCACGGGGACGCGACGGAAGGGGTGGCCGACGTGGGTGGAGCCTGCTGGGTGGGGACTGGGCCAGGAGAGAAGCTCTGCTATGCTGTCCTGGACAGTTGTTCCCTCCCGTCTGTCTGGCGAAAAGCCAGGAGACAGAAGAAGCTCCAGGAACAAGAGAGCGGCTCCGTTGCCCAAAGTCAGAGGCAAAACTTCCACCGCTAGGGGCCACTGTAGGATAGGAATAGTTCCTTCCTCACACTTGCTGGGGGGCAGAGGGCTGAGTTCTAAGGCAGGGGCAGGGGCAGGGCCCCTTGCAGAAGGGGCTGTGGGGGAAGGGACCCCTGGGCCAGATCTGGGGCTGCTGGGAGAGCCCCCTCTCCATGCCATAGCTCACCTGACCCAGGCCAAGGGTCTGGGTTGGGCCAGGCTGCCAGCCAGACCCGTCTGAAGAGGGGTTTCCTTGCCCACCAAAGTCCCCGAGGCCTCCTCAAGCGGGGGCCTACCTAGGGCCGGCCGGCGTTGCCCTGCAGGTCTCTCCCACGGCCATGGTCACAGACATGCTGTCTCCCATCGCCGTCACCTCCACCTTGTGTCAGGGGAACCCCGGCCTTTCCCACCGGTGACCTGCGGGCTTCGGCCTGGGCTCCCGGCCAGGCCTGCAGAGGCCTGTCTCCCGGAGAGCACAGGCCCAGAGTCTTCCCTCTCCCTTGTCAATGACCTCTCTTTCTCTGCGTTTCTTTGGTGGGACGAGAGGGGCCCCAGAGCACCCCGACGACTCTGAGCAATCAGCCTGCCCTTTCTCCTCTCGCCCACCTTTTTGGGACCGTACGAACGAACGAGCATTTCTCTCGGCTCTGGGGCCGGGGGACGCAAAACGAAACTGCTTACCTCTTGGGTGGTGAGACACTTGCGTGGAAATCATTTCTGCTCACTTGAGGCAGGCACTGCGGTCAAGTGGGCTTACAGGTCCAGGTGTGCCATGGACCGGGTATATTCTAAGCGGCCATCGTGACCGTCCAAAGCGGACGTATGGGTTGTTTGGGCCTTGACTCGAGTCGTAACCATCCGTTTTGGGGGGGAAAAAAGTGAGAACCCATCATCTTAAGCACACTTCCCTCTGCCAGAGCACGCCACGCAACCAGGTGATGTTCCTACTGATTGCCGTTCCAAGCTACCGTAGCGGCCAATGCCGCAGGGA
The DNA here is from genome assembly GCF_030445035.2 of Dasypus novemcinctus. Classification (NCBI taxonomy): domain Eukaryota; kingdom Metazoa; phylum Chordata; class Mammalia; order Cingulata; family Dasypodidae; genus Dasypus; species Dasypus novemcinctus. Next base: position 10,910 of record NW_026688338.1, on the reverse strand, counting down.
TACCGTCCAGATTTCCAAACCGAAGCAGATAGCCCTTCTCGCCGAGGCGCAGCTGCCTGGTCGATCAAGCCCCAGGCCCTGGTGCTCCTGAGGGCTGCGGGGACACCCAGGACTACGCTGCTGATGGCAGGTGGCTCCGGGCCTCAGTGCCCTGCCAGTGGGCTCTACTGGGGAATCCGTGCTCTCGCACGCGGGGGAGGGGGGATTCGGTTGCAGGGGGGCCTCCCTACACATGCCTCTTCTTCTGTCACTTTGGCTGCGGCTGAGCCTGGCACTGGGTGCGTGCATGCTCAGGAGACAGGCTTCTGCGTGTCTCTGGACAGGCCCCGTGCCAGCTGGGACCTGAGCCCCAGCGCAGGTGCACCACCTGCGCTCAGGTTCCTTGGACCGGCCCAGGTCAGCTGAGAGGGAGGAGAACACGGTCCTCACCGCGGAGGGAAGCAAAAGTGCCGACACCTGCCAGCGGGAGAGCCGCATCCAGCAGCCCCGTGGGATCTAAGCCCCCTCTCGCCCCATCCGCTGCCCCCCTCCTCAGCCCCTCCTTTCGGGGCGCCCGGACGGCGCCCGGGGCAGGGGTGGGGGAGGGGCAGGGGCAAGCGCCAGGCCTCCCGCGCCGCCGTACAGCGCTCTCTGACGCCCGCAAAGCCGGGACCAAAGCGCAGGCGCCCCGGCCCGCTGGGCCGGCCACGCCCACCGCCGCCCTGGCGCGCAGGCGCCACTCACCCCGCCCCCGGCAGACTCGCCCCGACCCCGCCCCTCCTGGTTGCTCTGGAGACGGTGGCCACTGGCGCGAGGTGCCCAAGCCCGGGAGAGGGAAGACGGTGGTGAGGGATTGGGGGAGGGGGCGGGGAGGCGTTTTCTGCACTCGGGAGTGGTCCCCGGTGGCAGTGCCGGGACAGATGAGGCCAATAGGCATCCTGCCGAAACCCACCCGATGCACTTCGGGCAGCGCGTCCACTGCCAGGAAAACCTCCAGCGCTGGGGGAAGCGGGCTTCCAAAATGTCTACACCGAATGCCACCAGGAGGCCACGGGGACGCGACGGAAGGGGTGGCCGACGTGGGTGGAGCCTGCTGGGTGGGGACTGGGCCAGGAGAGAAGCTCTGCTATGCTGTCCTGGACAGTTGTTCCCTCCCGTCTGTCTGGCGAAAAGCCAGGAGACAGAAGAAGCTCCAGGAACAAGAGAGCGGCTCCGTTGCCCAAAGTCAGAGGCAAAACTTCCACCGCTAGGGGCCACTGTAGGATAGGAATAGTTCCTTCCTCACACTTGCTGGGGGGCAGAGGGCTGAGTTCTAAGGCAGGGGCAGGGGCAGGGCCCCTTGCAGAAGGGGCTGTGGGGGAAGGGACCCCTGGGCCAGATCTGGGGCTGCTGGGAGAGCCCCCTCTCCATGCCATAGCTCACCTGACCCAGGCCAAGGGTCTGGGTTGGGCCAGGCTGCCAGCCAGACCCGTCTGAAGAGGGGTTTCCTTGCCCACCAAAGTCCCCGAGGCCTCCTCAAGCGGGGGCCTACCTAGGGCCGGCCGGCGTTGCCCTGCAGGTCTCTCCCACGGCCATGGTCACAGACATGCTGTCTCCCATCGCCGTCACCTCCACCTTGTGTCAGGGGAACCCCGGCCTTTCCCACCGGTGACCTGCGGGCTTCGGCCTGGGCTCCCGGCCAGGCCTGCAGAGGCCTGTCTCCCGGAGAGCACAGGCCCAGAGTCTTCCCTCTCCCTTGTCAATGACCTCTCTCTCTCTGCGTTTCTTTGGTGGGACGAGAGGGGCCCCAGAGCACCCCGACGACTCTGAGCAATCAGCCTGCCCTTTCTCCTCTCGCCCACCTTTTTGGGACCGTACGAACGAACGAGCATTTCTCTCGGCTCTGGGGCCGGGGGACGCAAAACGAAACTGCTTACCTCTTGGGTGGTGAGACACTTGCGTGGAAATCATTTCTGCTCACTTGAGGCAGGCACTGCGGTCAAGTGGGCTTACAGGTCCAGGTGTGCCATGGACCGGGTATATTCTAAGCGGCCATCGTGACCGTCCAAAGCGGACGTATGGGTTGTTTGGGCCTTGACTCGAGTCGTAACCATCCGTTTTGGGGGGGAAAAAAGTGAGAACCCATCATCTTAAGCACACTTCCCTCTGCCAGAGCACGCCACGCAACCAGGTGATGTTCCTACTGATTGCCGTTCCAAGCTACCGTAGCGGCCAATGCCGCAGGGATACCGTCCAGATTTCCAAACCGAAGCAGATAGCCCTTCTCGCCGAGGCGCAGCTGCCTGGTCGATCAAGCCCCAGGCCCTGGTGCTCCTGAGGGCTGCGGGGACACCCAGGACTACGCTGCTGATGGCAGGTGGCTCCGGGCCTCAGTGCCCTGCCAGTGGGCTCTACTGGGGAATCCGTGCTCTCGCACGTGGGGGAGGGGGGATTCGGTTGCAGGGGGGCCTCCCTACACATGCCTCTTCTTCTGTCACTTTGGCTGCGGCTGAGCCTGGCACTGGGTGCGTGCATGCTCAGGAGACAGGCTTCTGCGTGTCTCTGGACAGGCCCCGTGCCAGCTGGGACCTGAGCCCCAGCGCAGGTGCACCACCTGCGCTCAGGTTCCTTGGACCGGCCCAGGTCAGCTGAGAGGGAGGAGAACACGGTCCTCACCGCGGAGGGAAGCAAAAGTGCCGACACCTGCCAGCGGGAGAGCCGCATCCAGCAGCCCCGTGGGATCTAAGCCCCCTCTCGCCCCATCCGCTGCCCCCCTCCTCAGCCCCTCCTTTCGGGGCGCCCGGACGGCGCCCGGGGCAGGGGTGGGGGAGGGGCAGGGGCAAGCGCCAGGCCTCCCGCGCCGCCGTACAGCGCTCTCTGACGCCCGCAAAGCCGGGACCAAAGCGCAGGCGCCCCGGCCCGCTGGGCCGGCCACGCCCACCGCCGCCCTGGCGCGCAGGCGCCACTCACCCCGCCCCCGGCAGACTCGCCCCGACCCCGCCCCTCCTGGTTGCTCTGGAGACGGTGGCCACTGGCGCGAGGTGCCCAAGCCCGGGAGAGGGAAGACGGTGGTGAGGGATTGGGGGAGGGGGCGGGGAGGCGTTTTCTGCACTCGGGAGTGGTCCCCGGTGGCAGTGCCGGGACAGATGAGGCCAATAGGCATCCTGCCGAAACCCACCCGATGCACTTCGGGCAGCGCGTCCACTGCCAGGAAAACCTCCAGCGCTGGGGGAAGCGGGCTTCCAAAATGTCTACACCGAATGCCACCAGGAGGCCACGGGGACGCGACGGAAGGGGTGGCCGACGTGGGTGGAGCCTGCTGGGTGGGGACTGGGCCAGGAGAGAAGCTCTGCTATGCTGTCCTGGACAGTTGTTCCCTCCCGTCTGTCTGGCGAAAAGCCAGGAGACAGAAGAAGCTCCAGGAACAAGAGAGCGGCTCCGTTGCCCAAAGTCAGAGGCAAAACTTCCACCGCTAGGGGCCACTGTAGGATAGGAATAGTTCCTTCCTCACACTTGCTGGGGGGCAGAGGGCTGAGTTCTAAGGCAGGGGCAGGGGCAGGGCCCCTTGCAGAAGGGGCTGTGGGGGAAGGGACCCCTGGGCCAGATCTGGGGCTGCTGGGAGAGCCCCCTCTCCATGCCATAGCTCACCTGACCCAGGCCAAGGGTCTGGGTTGGGCCAGGCTGCCAGCCAGACCCGTCTGAAGAGGGGTTTCCTTGCCCACCAAAGTCCCCGAGGCCTCCTCAAGCGGGGGCCTACCTAGGGCCGGCCGGCGTTGCCCTGCAGGTCTCTCCCACGGCCATGGTCACAGACATGCTGTCTCCCATCGCCGTCACCTCCACCTTGTGTCAGGGGAACCCCGGCCTTTCCCACCGGTGACCTGCGGGCTTCGGCCTGGGCTCCCGGCCAGGCCTGCAGAGGCCTGTCTCCCGGAGAGCACAGGCCCAGAGTCTTCCCTCTCCCTTGTCAATGACCTCTCTTTCTCTGCGTTTCTTTGGTGGGACGAGAGGGGCCCCAGAGCACCCCGACGACTCTGAGCAATCAGCCTGCCCTTTCTCCTCTCGCCCACCTTTTTGGGACCGTACGAACGAACGAGCATTTCTCTCGGCTCTGGGGCCGGGGGACGCAAAACGAAACTGCTTACCTCTTGGGTGGTGAGACACTTGCGTGGAAATCATTTCTGCTCACTTGAGGCAGGCACTGCGGTCAAGTGGGCTTACAGGTCCAGGTGTGCCATGGACCGGGTATATTCTAAGCGGCCATCGTGACCGTCCAAAGCGGACGTATGGGTTGTTTGGGCCTTGACTCGAGTCGTAACCATCCGTTTTGGGGGGGAAAAAAGTGAGAACCCATCATCTTAAGCACACTTCCCTCTGCCAGAGCACGCCACGCAACCAGGTGATGTTCCTACTGATTGCCGTTCCAAGCTACCGTAGCGGCCAATGCCGCAGGGATACCGTCCAGATTTCCAAACCGAAGCAGATAGCCCTTCTCGCCGAGGCGCAGCTGCCTGGTCGATCAAGCCCCAGGCCCTGGTGCTCCTGAGGGCTGCGGGGACACCCAGGACTACGCTGCTGATGGCAGGTGGCTCCGGGCCTCAGTGCCCTGCCAGTGGGCTCTACTGGGGAATCCGTGCTCTCGCACGTGGGGGAGGGGGGATTCGGTTGCAGGGGGGCCTCCCTACACATGCCTCTTCTTCTGTCACTTTGGCTGCGGCTGAGCCTGGCACTGGGTGCGTGCATGCTCAGGAGACAGGCTTCTGCGTGTCTCTGGACAGGCCCCGTGCCAGCTGGGACCTGAGCCCCAGCGCAGGTGCACCACCTGCGCTCAGGTTCCTTGGACCGGCCCAGGTCAGCTGAGAGGGAGGAGAACACGGTCCTCACCGCGGAGGGAAGCAAAAGTGCCGACACCTGCCAGCGGGAGAGCCGCATCCAGCAGCCCCGTGGGATCTAAGCCCCCTCTCGCCCCATCCGCTGCCCCCCTCCTCAGCCCCTCCTTTCGGGGCGCCCGGACGGCGCCCGGGGCAGGGGTGGGGGAGGGGCAGGGGCAAGCGCCAGGCCTCCCGCGCCGCCGTACAGCGCTCTCTGACGCCCGCAAAGCCGGGACCAAAGCGCAGGCGCCCCGGCCCGCTGGGCCGGCCACGCCCACCGCCGCCCTGGCGCGCAGGCGCCACTCACCCCGCCCCCGGCAGACTCGCCCCGACCCCGCCCCTCCTGGTTGCTCTGGAGACGGTGGCCACTGGCGCGAGGTGCCCAAGCCCGGGAGAGGGAAGACGGTGGTGAGGGATTGGGGGAGGGGGCGGGGAGGCGTTTTCTGCACTCGGGAGTGGTCCCCGGTGGCAGTGCCGGGACAGATGAGGCCAATAGGCATCCTGCCGAAACCCACCCGATGCACTTCGGGCAGCGCGTCCACTGCCAGGAAAACCTCCAGCGCTGGGGGAAGCGGGCTTCCAAAATGTCTACACCGAATGCCATCAGGAGGCCACGGGGACGCGACGGAAGGGGTGGCCGACGTGGGTGGAGCCTGCTGGGTGGGGACTGGGCCAGGAGAGAAGCTCTGCTATGCTGTCCTGGACAGTTGTTCCCTCCCGTCTGTCTGGCGAAAAGCCAGGAGACAGAAGAAGCTCCAGGAACAAGAGAGCGGCTCCGTTGCCCAAAGTCAGAGGCAAAACTTCCACCGCTAGGGGCCACTGTAGGATAGGAATAGTTCCTTCCTCACACTTGCTGGGGGGCAGAGGGCTGAGTTCTAAGGCAGGGGCAGGGGCAGGGCCCCTTGCAGAAGGGGCTGTGGGGGAAGGGACCCCTGGGCCAGATCTGGGGCTGCTGGGAGAGCCCCCTCTCCATGCCATAGCTCACCTGACCCAGGCCAAGGGTCTGGGTTGGGCCAGGCTGCCAGCCAGACCCGTCTGAAGAGGGGTTTCCTTGCCCACCAAAGTCCCCGAGGCCTCCTCAAGCGGGGGCCTACCTAGGGCCGGCCGGCGTTGCCCTGCAGGTCTCTCCCACGGCCATGGTCACAGACATGCTGTCTCCCATCGCCGTCACCTCCACCTTGTGTCAGGGGAACCCCGGCCTTTCCCACCGGTGACCTGCGGGCTTCGGCCTGGGCTCCCGGCCAGGCCTGCAGAGGCCTGTCTCCCGGAGAGCACAGGCCCAGAGTCTTCCCTCTCCCTTGTCAATGACCTCTCTTTCTCTGCGTTTCTTTGGTGGGACGAGAGGGGCCCCAGAGCACCCCGACGACTCTGAGCAATCAGCCTGCCCTTTCTCCTCTCGCCCACCTTTTTGGGACCGTACGAACGAACGAGCATTTCTCTCGGCTCTGGGGCCGGGGGACGCAAAACGAGACTGCTTACCTCTTGGGTGGTGAGACACTTGCGTGGAAATCATTTCTGCTCACTTGAGGCAGGCACTGCGGTCAAGAGGGCTTACAGGTCCAGGTGTGCCATGGACCGGGTATATTCTAAGCGGCCATCGTGACCGTCCAAAGCGGACGTATGGGTTGTTTGGGCCTTGACTCGAGTCGTAACCATCCGTTTTGGGGGGGAAAAAAGTGAGAACCCATCATCTTAAGCACACTTCCCTCTGCCAGAGCACGCCACGCAACCAGGTGATGTTCCTACTGATTGCCGTTCCAAGCTACCGTAGCGGCCAATGCCGCAGGGTTACCGTCCAGATTTCCAAACCGAAGCAGATAGCCCTTCTCGCCGAGGCGCAGCTGCCTGGTCGATCAAGCCCCAGGCCCTGGTGCTCCTGAGGGCTGCGGGGACACCCAGGACTACGCTGCTGATGGCAGGTGGCTCCGGGCCTCAGTGCCCTGCCAGTGGGCTCTACTGGGGAATCCGTGCTCTCGCACGTGCGGGAGGGGGGATTCGGTTGCAGGGGGGCCTCCCTACACATGCCTCTTCTTCTGTCACTTTGGCTGGGGCTGAGCCTGGCACTGGGTGCGTGCATGCTCAGGAGACAGGCTTCTGCGTGTCTCTGGACAGGCCCCGTGCCAGCTGGGACCTGAGCCCCAGCGCAGGTGCACCACCTGCGCTCAGGTTCCTTGGACCGGCCCAGGTCAGCTGAGAGGGAGGAGAACACGGTCCTCACCGCGGAGGGAAGCAAAAGTGCCGACACCTGCCAGCGGGAGAGCCGCATCCAGCAGCCCCGTGGGATCTAAGCCCCCTCTCGCCCCATCCGCTGCCCCCCTCCTCAGCCCCTCCTTTCGGGGCGCCCGGACGGCGCCCGGGGCAGGGGTGGGGGAGGGGCAGGGGCAAGCGCCAGGCCTCCCGCGCCGCCGTACACCGCTCTCTGACGCCCGCAAAGCCGGGACCAAAGCGCAGGCGCCCCCCGCTGGGCCGGCCACGCCCACCGCCGCCCTGGCGCGCAGGCGCCACTCACCCCGCCCCCGGCAGACTCGCCCCGACCCCGCCCCTCCTGGTTGCTCTGGAGACGGTGGCCACTGGCGCGAGGTGCCCAAGCCCGGGAGAGGGAAGACGGTGGTGAGGGATTGGGGGAGGGGGCGGGGAGGCGTTTTCTGCACTCGGGAGTGGTCCCCGGTGGCAGTGCCGGGACAGATGAGGCCAATAGGCATCCTGCCGAAACCCACCCGATGCACTTCGGGCAGCGCGTCCACTGCCAGGAAAACCTCCAGCGCTGGGGGAAGCGGGCTTCCAAAATGTCTACACCGAATGCCACCAGGAGGCCACGGGGACGCGACGGAAGGGGTGGCCGACGTGGGTGGAGCCTGCTGGGTGGGGACTGGGCCAGGAGAGAAGCTCTGCTATGCTGTCCTGGACAGTTGTTCCCTCCCGTCTGTCTGGCGAAAAGCCAGGAGACAGAAGAAGCTCCAGGAACAAGAGAGCGGCTCCGTTGCCCAAAGTCAGAGGCAAAACTTCCACCGCTAGGGGCCACTGTAGGATAGGAATAGTTCCTTCCTCACACTTGCTGGGGGGCAGAGGGCTGAGTTCTAAGGCAGGGGCAGGGGCAGGGCCCCTTGCAGAAGGGGCTGTGGGGGAAGGGACCCCTGGGCCAGATCTGGGGCTGCTGGGAGAGCCCCCTCTCCATGCCATAGCTCACCTGACCCAGGCCAAGGGTCTGGGTTGGGCCAGGCTGCCAGCCAGACCCGTCTGAAGAGGGGTTTCCTTGCCCACCAAAGTCCCCGAGGCCTCCTCAAGCGGGGGCCTACCTAGGGCCGGCCGGCGTTGCCCTGCAGGTCTCTCCCACGGCCATGGTCACAGACATGCTGTCTCCCATCGCCGTCACCTCCACCTTGTGTCAGGGGAACCCCGGCCTTTCCCACCGGTGACCTGCGGGCTTCGGCCTGGGCTCCCGGCCAGGCCTGCAGAGGCCTGTCTCCCGGAGAGCACAGGCCCAGAGTCTTCCCTCTCCCTTGTCAATGACCTCTCTTTCTCTGCGTTTCTTTGGTGGGACGAGAGGGGCCCCAGAGCACCCCGACGACTCTGAGCAATCAGCCTGCCCTTTCTCCTCTCGCCCACCTTTTTGGGACCGTACGAACGAACGAGCATTTCTCTCGGCTCTGGGGCCGGGGGACGCAAAACGAAACTGCTTACCTCTTGGGTGGTGAGACACTTGCGTGGAAATCATTTCTGCTCACTTGAGGCAGGCACTGCGGTCAAGTGGGCTTACAGGTCCAGGTGTGCCATGGACCGGGTATATTCTAAGCGGCCATCGTGACCGTCCAAAGCGGACGTATGGGTTGTTTGGGCCTTGACTCGAGTCGTAACCATCCGTTTTGGGGGGGAAAAAAGTGAGAACCCATCATCTTAAGCACACTTCCCTCTGCCAGAGCACGCCACGCAACCAGGTGATGTTCCTACTGATTGCCGTTCCAAGCTACCGTAGCGGCCAATGCCGCAGGGATACCGTCCAGATTTCCAAACCGAAGCAGATAGCCCTTCTCGCCGAGGCCCAGCTGCCTGGTCGATCAAGCCCCAGGCCCTGGTGCTCCTGAGGGCTGCGGGGACACCCAGGACTACGCTGCTGATGGCAGGTGGCTCCGGGCCTCAGTGCCCTGCCAGTGGGCTCTACTGGGGAATCCGTGCTCTCGCACGCGGGGGAGGGGGGATTCGGTTGCAGGGGGGCCTCCCTACACATGCCTCTTCTTCTGTCACTTTGGCTGGGGCTGAGCCTGGCACTGGGTGCGTGCATGCTCAGGAGACAGGCTTCTGCGTGTCTCTGGACAGGCCCCGTGCCAGCTGGGACCTGAGCCCCAGCGCAGGTGCACCACCTGCGCTCAGGTTCCTTGGACCGGCCCAGGTCAGCTGAGAGGGAGGAGAACACGGTCCTCACCGCGGAGGGAAGCAAAAGTGCCGACACCTGCCAGCGGGAGAGCCGCATCCAGCAGCCCCGTGGGATCTAAGCCCCCTCTCGCCCCATCCGCTGCCCCCCTCCTCAGCCCCTCCTTTCGGGGCGCCCGGACGGCGCCCGGGGCAGGGGTGGGGGAGGGGCAGGGGCAAGCGCCAGGCCTCCCGCGCCGCCGTACAGCGCTCTCTGACGCCCGCAAAGCCGGGACCAAAGCGCAGGCGCCCCGGCCCGCTGGGCCGGCCACGCCCACCGCCGCCCTGGCGCGCAGGCGCCACTCACCCCGCCCCCGGCAGACTCGCCCCGACCCCGCCCCTCCTGGTTGCTCTGGAGACGGTGGCCACTGGCGCGAGGTGCCCAAGCCCGGGAGAGGGAAGACGGTGGTGAGGGATTGGGGGAGGGGGCGGGGAGGCGTTTTCTGCACTCGGGAGTGGTCCCCGGTGGCAGTGCCGGGACAGATGAGGCCAATAGGCATCCTGCCGAAACCCACCCGATGCACTTCGGGCAGCGCGTCCACTGCCAGGAAAACCTCCAGCGCTGGGGGAAGCGGGCTTCCAAAATGTCTACACCGAATGCCACCAGGAGGCCACGGGGACGCGACGGAAGGGGTGGCCGACGTGGGTGGAGCCTGCTGGGTGGGGACTGGGCCAGGAGAGAAGCTCTGCTATGCTGTCCTGGACAGTTGTTCCCTCCCGTCTGTCTGGCGAAAAGCCAGGAGACAGAAGAAGCTCCAGGAACAAGAGAGCGGCTCCGTTGCCCAAAGTCAGAGGCAAAACTTCCACCACTAGGGGCCACTGTAGGATAGGAATAGTTCCTTCCTCACACTTGCTGGGGGGCAGAGGGCTGAGTTCTAAGGCAGGGGCAGGGGCAGGGCCCCTTGCAGAAGGGGCTGTGGGGGAAGGGACCCCTGGGCCAGATCTGGGGCTGCTGGGAGAGCCCCCTCTCCATGCCATAGCTCACCTGACCCAGGCCAAGGGTCTGGGTTGGGCCAGGCTGCCAGCCAGACCCGTCTGAAGAGGGGTTTCCTTGCCCACCAAAGTCCCCGAGGCCTCCTCAAGCGGGGGCCTACCTAGGGCCGGCCGGCGTTGCCCTGCAGGTCTCTCCCACGGCCATGGTCACAGACATGCTGTCTCCCATCGCCGTCACCTCCACCTTGTGTCAGGGGAACCCCGGCCTTTCCCACCGGTGACCTGCGGGCTTCGGCCTGGGCTCCCGGCCAGGCCTGCAGAGGCCTGTCTCCCGGAGAGCACAGGCCCAGAGTCTTCCCTCTCCCTTGTCAAGGACCTCTCTTTCTCTGCGTTTCTTTGGTGGGACGAGAGGGGCCCCAGAGCACCCCGACGACTCTGAGCAATCAGCCTGCCCTTTCTCCTCTCGCCCACCTTTTTGGGACCGTACGAACGAACGAGCATTTCTCTCGGCTCTGGGGCCGGGGGACGCAAAACGAAACTGCTTACCTCTTGGGTGGTGAGACACTTGCGTGGAAATCATTTCTGCTCACTTGAGGCAGGCACTGCGGTCAAGTGGGCTTACAGGTCCAGGTGTGCCATGGACCGGGTATATTCTAAGCGGCCATCGTGACCGTCCAAAGCGGACGTATGGGTTGTTTGGGCCTTGACTCGAGTCGTAACCATCCGTTTTGGGGGGGAAAAAAG
>NW_026688337.1:0-86780 GCF_030445035.2 Dasypus novemcinctus | reverse complement strand
GCTCTTTGGTGCAGTGTTTTCACCTTTCCAAAGCATCTTCCCACCTGTCTTTACCCCATTGGACAGGAGACAAAGCTGAGGTCAAAGCAGTGGTGTGACTGAGAGCACCCCACACAGGGGATGTCGGGTGCCTCTGGGCCTGGGCCTCTGACGCTGAGCTGGGGTGACAGGACCCTGGCACTTTTCACACAGCAGCCCTGACCCAAGGCAGGAGGCCACACCACCACCCAACTCTAACTTCTGGGTCCCTGGAGGGTGCACAGCCTGCAGCGGGGGAGATTCACAAGCACGTCCTCAGGTAGTTTAAGGCCTCTCATGTGGAAGAGGAGTTAGGCGAGTTCTAGGTAGTCCCAAGGCAGAAGCGGGACAAGTGCTGGGGAGTTATAGAACAGAGAAGAGATTTCAGCTCATTGTGAAAGAACCATTCCAAATACACTGAACTGGGTACAGATGGAGAAGGTCACCTGAAGGGTAGTGAGCTCCCTGCTACTGGAGGCAATCAAGTGCAGGCCAATCAGTTGGCCGAAGCAGTTCAGAGTGGAGCAAATTCTGTGGTAGTGGTTCACCTAGAGCAGGGAGGAGGGGAGAAATGGTACATAAAGAATGGCAGGGAAGGTTCATGTGGTCAGAGAGGACCCTGCAAAGGCACTAGTAGAAGAGGGGAGGCTTAAGTGAGCTAGGAGAAAAACCCTCCGACCAGGTTCTGTACTAGAACAGAAAAAAAAAAAAGATTTAACTGGTTCTAGTAATGAAGACTACCATACTGGTAGTATGTCTGTGTTGAAAATGCTTGTTTAACTTAATACCCTAGCTTTTAGCCATATTTAGAAGTAGAGAAACCTATTTCTTGGACAGGAACCAGTCAGGATTTTTGTGGCTTATTTCTTTGGTAGGCACACCTTCTCCTTTTGGATGGCATGGAACTCTACCATCAGAAGGTGACATCTCAGAATTTTGTAGATGAAAGATATAGTAGAAAGAAACTGTTCCTTTCAAGCACCAAAGAGAATTATAATTATGATAGGTTTCTGACACTACAGGAATAATCTGTTTGGAGTGATTACGCAAGTCCTAAAAGATGAATTACAGACAGTTTGTTTCAAGTATTGCTCTAAAGTATTCCAAGTGTCAATTCACTTATAAACGTAGCATTTCATAGGCCTTAATTTCCCTTTAAGATTTCCACTTTAAAATTCCTGTGTACTTCGAGAAACTACAATAATTCTATCCAATTTCACTATTTTTATCATATTGGGTCCTAGAATCATGACCTGTTAGTTGAAAAGGAATCAGTAACCATCTGCTTACAATGAGACTCCCCACTCTACCCCACCCAGGGCACCTTCTACTCCACTTTGCCGTGCTGCAATCTTAGCTTCAGTCTATTACATAGAAGAATATTTATCTCAAAGAGGTGGAGTGGACATAACCACCCCAGGGTCCACAGGATGGAGAAATAGAGGATGGATTGAGTGGACTTACTGATATTCTACTGTGCAACTACTGTGATTAGTAATGGAAGAAATTGTAGCACCGATGTGGAGAAAGTGGCCATGGTAGCTGCTGAGGGAGGGAGAGGGAAGAAGAAATGTGACGTGGGGGCATTTTCAGTACTTGGAGTTGTCCTGGGTGGTGCTGCAGGGACGGATGCTGGGCATGGCCCACTGGGTGGACTGGGGGAGAGTGTAAATTACAATGTAAACCACTGTACATGTGGTGCAGTAGTGCTCCAAAATGTATTCACCAAATGCAATGAATGTGCTATGATGATGAAAGAGGTTGTTGAGGTGGGAGGAGTGGGGTAAGGGGGGTGGGGGTATAAGGGGATCTAATTTTTTTTAATGTAACATTAAAAAAAAAAATAGAGAAAATTCTAAAAATTAAAAAAAAGAAACACCGGAGAGGCCAGCAGTCCTTCCTGGGAGGCGTCCCCAGTCCTGACCAAGGGGATCCGCGTGGCCGCCAGGCGCGGGCCAGGTCTGAGGGTGGGGGGACGCTCGGCCCCTGGAGGGGGCAGGTAGGGGTCCCACCGGATTCCGCGCTGTACCAGAGCGTGGAGGGGCCTGGAGTGACAGAGGGTCCCCGTGGAGCGGCGGCGGGGGCGGGGCTCCTGGCAGGGGCGTGACCGAGCCAGCCCCGCCCCTGCCGCTCGGCCCCGCCCCCGGCCGCTCAGGCCCCGCCCCGCTCGCGGCGCGGTGGCGCCCCCTCTCGGAGCTCTGGTGTCCGGCGCCGACCGCGCTCACCTGGTGCTCGTTCCCGGCGGAGACGCCGCGCGGCCCCACGCGTGCGGGGAGGGGCGTGTTATCTGGCTCGCGGCGCAGGCGGGTGGGCGGCGAACGTCGAGACCAGGCCCCTGAGGGGAGCACGCGCGCGGTCCCGCACCTCGGACGCCCGCCTGCGCCCGCCTGCGCCCGGCTCCGCGGCCCAGGGCGTCTGCGAACCCAGCCTGGCGGCGGGAGGGGCAGGCGGGCAGCGCGGGTGGCCCTGGGGGCGCGCGCGGGGCGCGGAAAAGGGGCGAGCGGCCCTCCCCGCGCTGCCCGAGGAGCCCCCGCACGCGCCGCCGGGGAAGCTCCTGCTCCTTGCGGGGCGCGGGGGCGCCCGGGGTTCCGCAGTGCTGTGCGTGGCGCCGCCGCCCGTCCTGCGCCCCCCTACCCGGTTTGGGGCCAAGGCGGGGTGCAGGGCTGCCCTTGGGGGCGGCCCGTGGGTGGCGGGCCCTCAGGGCATGGTTCAGTCTTTGGCATTTTTCCAGGCACGTAACTGTTTATTCTGTGAAAATTGATTTAATGAAATCACATAGTAAAAGCAGCAAACCTACTTTGGATGTACCCTAACCTTTTGTTACCCAAGCACCAGTTGATAGGCATTTGTGTTTTTTTCCAGTTTTGGCTGATTTGATTTGTCTTGGATAGATTTCTCGGAGTGGAATTAGGAGCGATTATGGTAAGTTTATATTTTTAAGAAACTGACACAATGTTTCCCAAAGTGGCAGCACCATTTGGCATTCTCACCAGAAATGTATGAGGGCTCTAGGTTTTCCTCAACTTCTTTAACAGTTGGTATTATCTTTTTTGATTTTAGCCATTTTAGTATGTCTATATGATAACTCATAGCAGATTTTAATTTGTATTTTCCTAGTGATGTAAAGAATTGAATGTTGCTTCTTTGGTGAGAGTGTATTTACATATTTTCCCATTTTTAAGTGCTGTTTGTCATTTTTTTAAAAAAAATCAATTTTATTGATACATATCAACAAAGCCTACTTTTCATCCAAAGTACACGATCATTGTTGTTTTTTTTTAACAATCATTGTTATTTAGCAGATAGTTGTGCATTCATCACCTTAATCATTGTTAAAGCATTTTCACTATTATAATAATAAAAATCCATCACCTCTCCTCTGTGTTTCCCCTGATAGTTCATAGCTCCCATTTTTGGCTATTGCACAAATACTTTTTTTTTTCCCCTTCTATAAATTGATTTGTATTTACATTTTATATAAGTGGAATCATACAGTATGTTATACAATATATTTAGTTGATAGTAAAGCAGTCTTACAGTATTTGTCCTTTTGTGTCTGGCTTGCTTCACTCAACATAATGTCCTCCAGGTTCATCCATGTTGTCAAATGTTTTATGACTTCATTTCCTCTTACAGCTGCATAATATTCCATCATGGGAATGTATCACACTTTATCCATTCATCAGTTAATGGACACCTGGGTTGTTTCCAGCTTTTGGCAATCGTAAGTAGCACCACTTGTGAACACAGTTGTGCAGATGTCTATTTGTATCACTGCTTTCAGCTCTTCTGTATGTATACCTCATAGTGATATTGCTGGGTCACTGGCAAATCTATATTCAACTTCCTTAGGAACTGCCCAGCAGTCCTCCCTCCACAGTGGCTGCACCATTCTACATTCCCACCAACAGTGAATAAGTGTTCCTGTCTCTCCACATCCTCTCCAACATTTGTAGGTCTCTGACTTTTTAATAGTGGCCATTCTGAAAGGTGTGAAATGATATCTCATTATACTTATGATTTGCATTTCTCTAATCATTACTCATGTTGAAATTTTTTTCATGTGTTTTCTTGCCATTTGTATTTCTTCTTTGGACAAATGTATATTCATGTCTTGCCCATTTTTTAATTGAGTCATTTGCTTTTTTATTATTGAGTTGTAACATCTTTTTATATATCATGGATATTAAACCCTTATAGGACATATGATCTCCAAGTATTTCCTTCTGCTGAGGCAGCTGCCTTTTCACCCTTTTGACAAAGTCCTTTGAGGTGCACAGGTGTTTAATTCTGAGGAGGTCCCATTTATCTATTTTTTCTTTTGTTCTGTGTGCTTTGGGTATAAGCACCATGTCGCACAAGGTCTTTAAGATGTTTCCTTACATTTTCTTCAAGTAGTTTTTATGGTCCTTACTTTTATATTTAGGTCTCTGATCCATTTTGAGTTGATTCTTGTATTGGATATGGGATAGGGGTCCTGTTTCATTCTTTTGGTTGTAGATATCCAGTTCTTCCAGCACCGTTTATTGAAGAGACTTTTTCCTGTTAACATGAACTTGGTAGGTGTGTCAAAACTAGTTGACTGTAGAGGTGAGGGTTTATTTCTGGACTCTAACTTCTATTCCACTGATCGATGAGTCTCTCTTTATGCCAGTGCCATGCTGTTTTGACCACTGTGGTTTTGTAATATGTTTCAGGGTCTGGCAGTGAAATCCCTCCCATCTTGCTCTTCTTTTTTAGAATGCTTTTGGCTATTCAGGTGCACATTCCCTTCCAAATGAATTTGGTAATTGCCTTTTCTATTTCTGTAAAGTAGGCTGTTGGAATTTTGACTGGTATTCCATTGAGTCTGTAAATCAGTTTAGGTTGGGTTGACATCTTCACGATATTTAGTCTTTCAGGATGTGAACACGGAATGTTATTTCATTTGTTTAGGTCATTTTAAATTTCTTTTACCACTGGTTTGTAGTTTTTCCCCATACAGGCCCTGTACTTCTTTGCTTAAACTGATACCTACATATTTGATGTTGTTGCTATTGTAAATAGAATTTTCCCCCTGATTTTTCCTCAGATTGTGCAGTACTAGTGTACAAAAACACTGATTTCTGCATGTTGATCTTGTATTCTGTGCTTTGCTGAACTCATTTATTAGCTCCAATAGCTTTGTTTTAGACTTTTTAGAAATTTCTAAATATAGGATCATGTCATCTGCAAATAGTGTAAGTTTTACTTCCTCTTTTCCTATCTGGATGCCTTCAATTTTTTTTCCCTCCCTAATTGCTCTAGCTAGAACTTCTAGTACAATGTTGAATAACAATGGTGATAGCAGGCATCCTTGTCTTATTCCTGATCTTAGATGGAAAGCTTTCAACATTTCCCCACTGAGCACAGTATGGGTTTTTCATATACGCCTTTTATCATACTGTAGACATTTCCTTCTTTCTTATCTTTTGCAGTGGTTTTTTTTAATCAAGAAAGAATGCTGGATTTTGTCAAATGCCTTTTCTGTGTTGATTGTGATGAATGTGTGTTTTTTTCCCCTTCAACTTGTTAATGTGGTGTATTACATTGATTGATTTTCTTATGTTGAGCTACCTTTGCATACCAGGAATAAATCCCACTTGGTCTTGATGTTGGTGTATAAGTCTTTGATAATGCTGCTGGATTCAATTTACCAATATTTTGTTGACAATTTTTGCATCTCTATGTTGATTAGAGAGATTGTTCTGTACTGTTCTTTCCTTGTAGTGTCTTTATCTGGCTTTGGTATTAGGGTGATTTTGGCTTCATAAAAAGTGTTGGATAATTTTCCCTCTTCATCCTTTTGTAAGAGTTTAAACAGGATTGGTGTTAATTATTTTCAAAATGCTTGGTAGAATTCATCTCTGAAGTCATCTGGTCCTGAGTTTTTCTTTTTCGGGAGATTTTTGATGATGGAGTCAGTCTTTTTAAATGCGATTGGTTTCTTAAGTTCTTATATTTCTTATAGTTCTTGTATTTCAGTGTAGGTTGTGCATTTCTAGGAATTTGCCCATTTCTAGGTTGTCTAGATTGTTCCTCATAATATCCTCTTTTGATTCTTTTCATTTCTGTGGGGTTAGTCATTAGTTCCTTCATTTCATTTCTGATTGTGTTTATTTGCTTCTTTTTTTTCTCCTTTGTTACTCTTGCTAGTGATTTGTCAATTTTACTGATCTTCTCAAAGAACCACTTTTGGTTTTAATTTTCTCTTATTTTTCTGTTGTTGATCTCAATTTCATTTATTTCTGCTATAATCTTTATTATTTCTTTCCTTCTGCTTGCTTTGAGGATTGGTTTGCTGTCCTTTTTTCTAATTTCTCTAGGTGTTCAGTTAAGTCTTTGAGTTTAGCTCTTTCTTCTTTTTTAATATAGGCATTTCCGTAAATTTTGGTAATTTGTATTCTCGTTTTCATTTGTCTCAATACATTCACTGATTTCACTTGCAATTTCTTCTTTGACCCACCGCAAATTTACCTTTTTCCTGTCTATTATTGATGTTCAGTTTCATTCCATTATGACCTAAGAAGGTGCTTTGTATAATTTCAATCATTTTATATTTATTGATGCACTACATCATGCCCTGAACGTGGTGTATGCTGGTGAAGGATCCATGGGCCCATGAGAAGAATATATAACCCACTGCATTTGGATGCAGCATTCTGTGTGTCTGTTAGGTCCAACTCGTTTATTATTTTTTAAGTTCTCTGTTTCTTTGTTGATCTTCTGTCTAGTTTTTCTATTTCATGATGTGAGTGGTGTGTTAAGAGACTCCAGTGATTATTGTACAGAAGTCTGTTTCTCCCTTCAATTTTGCCAGTTTGTCTTTTGTATTATGGGGTACCCTGGTTAGGTGCATAAATACATCTTCCTAGTGAATTGTCCTTTTTATTATTATATAATGGCCTTCTCTGTCTCATAGCTTTTTTTCACTTAAAGTCTGTTTCGTCCAATATAGTATAGTTATCCCTGCTCTTTTTTGGTTAACTATTTGCATGGAGTATCTTTTTCCAACCTTTTACTTTCAGCTGGTTTGTATCCCTGAGTCTAAGGTAGGTCTCTTGTAAGCAGCATATGGATGGCTCATGTGTTTATTATCCATTCTCTCAATCTATAATTTTAGCTTGCCTGACTCTCCAAATAGCCTCCTTCCATCTGGATTCCTCAGAAAGGAGAGTGATGGACTCAGTGGGTCCCATGTTTTAAAAAAACATTTTTTTTTAATGTATTGAAGTATATCACTCATACATAAATATACATAAACAGTAAGTATATAATAATAGTTGTGAATTTACAAAGCAAACATATATAGTATCATACAGGACTCTTGTACCTCACCCTTCCACCAATACCTTGAATTGTTGTTAAGCATTTTAAACTTATGATTAAAGAGAATTGTCAAAATGCTGCTACTAACCAAGTATTTTTCCCCCAACCCACCCTAGTATTATCTTTTATCATTTATATATGAACATTCATAAACAATAAGTATGGTAAAAATTGTGAAGTTACAAAGCAGATATGTGTAACATCATACAGGGATCCCATACATCAACCTTCCACCAACACCTTCCATTTTCATGAGACGTTTGTTACAATTATGAAAGATTATTGTCAAAATCTTATAGTCTTATCTTACATTCCCTATTATTTTTTAAGTATATTTTTATGGCAGAAGTTGTAAACTTATAAAACAATCATGCATGAGTGCAGAATTCCCAAACAACACCCCTCTATCTGAACGTTTGTTGTAGACAGGATAGTATCTGATTGTTACCATGTCCATAGTGTACATTTGGCACACATTTTCCATACTGCCCCATTATCAACACAGTACATCTTTGGCATAGATGCAAGAATATATTATTACTGCTAACCACAGTCTATAGGTCACTCCAGTTGTATTTTTTCAGGGCTTCTCCACATTCCCAACACCTTGCAGTAGTAATATACATTTGCTCTAGCTCACAAAGGACACTCTTGCATCCGTACCATCAAACACAATTCTCATACACCTCCTTGTTTACTGTGCTATTCAGTTCCTAGATTATTCCCAAGCATTCTGTTATTTGGCATTTCATATCTAGACTACCATTTTCAGCCACATTCCCATTTATAAACTAGCTTTTACTCACTGTGTGTTACCATCCACGCTATACATTTCCACACTTTTACAGGAAAGCTAATTAAAACTTCTACATACATTAACCATCATCAGTCCATCTCAGTCCTCCTCTTATCTCCTTAAAGAATCCACCACCTACCTCCAAGTCCTGAATATACTTTCCTACAATTTCTTGTAGAAATGTTAGGGTTCTTGCTTTTATTTTTAAGTTTTTTGATTCATTTTGAGTTAATTTTTTTTTAAATTTATTTTTATTTATTTAATTCCCCTCCCCTCCCCCGGTTGTCTGTTTTCTGTGTCTTTTTGCTGCGTCTTGTTTCTTTGTCCGCTTCTGTTGTAGTCAGTGGCTCGGGAAGTGTGGGCGACGCCATTCCTCAGCATGCTGCTCCCTCCTTCGTGCTGGGCCTTCGTGCTGGGCTCGGCTCTCCATACCGGTGCACTCCTTGCGCGTGGGGCTGCCCTACGTGGGGGACACCCCTGCGTGGCAGGGCACTCCTTGCGCGCATCAGCACTGCGCATGGGCCAGCTCCACACGGGTCAAGGAGGCCCGGGGCTTGAACCTTGGACCTCCCATGTGGTAGACGGACACCCTAACCACTGGGCCAAAGTCCGTTTCCCTTGAGTTAATTTTTAGATAAGCTGTGAGATAGGGGTCCTCTTTCCTTTTTTTGGCTATGGATATCCAGTTCTTTCAACACCATTTATTGAATGGACTGTTCTGCTTGAGCTGTGTGGGTTTGTCAGGCTAGTCAAAAATCTCTTGACCATACATGCAAAGGTCTGTTTCTGAACCATCAAATTTATTCCATTGGTCTACATGTCTGTCTTTATGCCAGTACCATGCTTTTTTTTTTTTTTTATCACTATAACTAGGTAAAATAATTTAAAGTCTGGAAATGAGTGTTTATTTTACCTTTTTAAGATGTTTCTGGCTATTCAGGACCCCTTACACTTCCAAATAAATTCGATAATTGTGTTTTCAATTTTTAAAAGAAATGCTAGTGGATTTTTATCAGGATTGCATTGAATCTGTATATCAATCTGAGTAGACTTGACATCTTAATGATATTTAGTCTTCCAGTACCTGAGCATGGAATATTCTTTCAGTTATTTAGGCCTTTTTTTGATATTTTTTAACATTGAGTTGCAGTTTTCTGAATACAAGTGCTTTACATCATTGGTTAAGTTTATTCCTGACTATTTGAGTTTCATCTGTCATATTTTATTTCCACCACTCTTTTGATACTTTTAGTTACTTTTATTGATATAATCTTTTTTAGACTGTCTTCCAGGCCCCTCTCTCCTGTCTTTTCTTTTCAGACTCTAACACACCCTTTAGTATTTCCTGAAAATCTGGTCTCTTGCTTAGAAATTCTTTCAGTTTCTGTTTACCTGTGAATATTCTAATCTCATTTTTGAAAGGCAGTCTTGCTGGATATAAGATTCTTGGCTGGAAGATTTTGTCTTGTAGTATCTTAAATATATAAGACCACTGTGGTGGTCTTATATAGTGGACGAATTAAGTCCTTATTTGAAACATCTAGACTTTCTAGATGTTTAGAAGTGCACAAAGTATGTTAAAAGTAGAGGTAGTGAAATAACATTGTAGATATTGTTTTGTTAAATTTCATATGAAAGATCTTTTGGAAATGGAGTGGTTACAGCACCTCCACAGCAGTTACATACTATGTGCTGTTTCAGGGAGGAGGGGGAAGGAAGTGCCAAGTGCTCTAAGGCAGTAAGTCTGTAGTTAGATAAGATAAACCATCATCTGTGTTCTGTGCATTTTCTTTTACTTTTCTGTGTAAATAGTGTATATAATGTACAAACTAGTCCTAATGTTATATCATCTAGTCTTTCTAGATGTTAAAGAGGTTGCCAGTGTATTACAGAAGTAGAGTTAGTAAACTAATGCATTTTGTACTTTTTTTTTTTTGTTAAAATTCATAGGGAAGACTGTTGAAAACGACAGAATTAAATTTGTGAAAGCAAAATTGTTCAAAAAAAAAAATCCCCTCTAAGCATTGCAAATGCAAACCACTAAGTTGATAGAGGTCAGAAGGGGAAGGATTATAGGCCGGAATGTTCTTTTAAGAAGACATTTTTGGGTTATATCCTTTATTATGTGTGCGGTTTATTCAGTGCTACTGTGTGTATTGTGGACAAGCTTAAGTCCTTGCTTGAAACAGCTAGTCTTTCTAGATGTTTAGAAGTAAACAACATGTTAAAGTAGAAAGTGTAAAACAATACTTCAGATATGTTTTCTGTTAATATGTAGGAATGACTATTTGGGGAATGGGATTGTTAAACTAGATGTCTTGGAGCAGGATGCTGATGGGGTGGTGGTGGGGGCAGGGAAGGAAGTGCCCAGGGAAGGTTCTTTGCCTGTGAGTTGTGAGACAAGTTCAGATTGTCTGACCATTGTTCTCTAGGCATTTTAGTTATTACTGTGTATTACAGGACAAGACCTAATGTCCAAAGTATGTAAAAAATAGAGGTAGTAAAATAATCCCTATATAAAGGTTCTTGTGTTAGTTTTAGGATGTACTGTCTTCTGGGAGTGACCTCTGTCCATCCACCTTGAAATGGTGGGTGAGGAAGATGAGGAAGGGCAAAGGGAAGGGCTCCTTGGTAGTACTCTATATCTAGAAGACAGTTGTAGATTATAACCATAGTTCTATAAGTACATTTTTTGGTAAAAATACCTGTGTTAATTGCAGATATGGTTCATACTTTACTTCACATCTAAGCTTTTTAGATATCTTGAGGTGACAATGTATGATAAAATGTAGAGCTAGTGAATTAATGAATTTATAAATATCTTTTTTTTTTTTTTTTTAGTTAATAGAAGCATTTTTGACGTGGAATTGTTAAACCACCTCTGAGCAGTATGCACCAGGACTTGTTCATTAAATTGGCTGCAGAAGGGCAGGGGGAGGGGTATATGCAGATGTGTTCATATTTCCATTTGAAGCTAACAGTGTGTGAGCATCTCTTGGCTATACCATAGGAAAACATTGTTAATTTAATAGAAACATATGTTCTTGCTAATAATTCAATATAGATCTGATAATGAATTTTCTTAGAAGCATTATACTTATTGTACTCTTGCTTTTGTCTCACTTTAACTTGAGCATTATTAAGGGAGCACAGTATTTGTAATTCTGCCAGTATCTATAGAGGCCTGTTGATATTTTTGTCCCCAAGAAAGGAATACATTTTTTTCCCGCTGAGATGGTGTCATATATTCTTGGTCATCACAATATCTCATGGCTTTGGGGCTGTGAGTTGGTAAATATTCATGATGTGTGATAAAGCATGATACATTCTGTGAGATCTTGACTAGATAAAAATGTATGCTCCGTTGTGTCTATACACACACAGGACCTAAAGGTTATGTCAAACTAAACTGCTTGTGATTCTGGATGACTTTTGTGTTCTTTGCTTCTTGTGCTTTTCAGTTTTCTATATTGCACAATTAAAAGTTTGAAAAAAAATAAATGTTACTTTAAAAACCTTAAAAAAATAAAATAAAATAAAATAAAATAAAATAAAAAATGAGAGAGGAGATATCACCACTGATTCCACAGGAAAAATATATTATAAGACGATACTTTGAAAAAATATATGCCAACAAGATGGCTAAATTAAATGAAATGGACACACTTCTAGAAACAAATAAGCAACCTACATTGACCAAAGAATAAATTGATGAACTCAATGTACCAATCACAAGTAACAATATTGAATTAGTCTTCAAAAACCTTCCAACCAGGAAAAGCCCAGGATCAGATGGCTTCACAGTTGAATTCTATCAAGCATTCCAGAAAGAACTAATAGCAATCCTACTTAAAGTCTTCCCAAAAATACATGTGGAGGGAACATTGTCTATCTAAGTCATTTTATGATAACATAACCTGAATACCCAAACTACTTAAAGATGTCACCAGAAAAGAAACCACTGACCAAACTCTTTAATGAACTGCATGCTAAAATCCTCAACAAAATATGTGCAAAACATACTCAGCAGCAGATCAAATCAATTTTAGACTGTGATCAACTGGGTTTCATCTGTGGTATGAAAGGATGTGTCAATATAAAAAAATAATTAATACACTACATTAGCAGATCAAAAGAAAAAAATCACATGATCATTTATATTGATGCAGAAAAAGCATTTGACAAAAATACAGCATCTTTTTTTTAATAAAAACACTTCAAAAGATAGGAATAGAAAAAAAAATTCTCACCACGATTAAAGGCATTTATGAAAATCCCACAGCAGACAGGCAGGTCAACATAAGTGCACCCACATTATCTCTCCTACAAAGAAAATAGCTTGTGGGGATAAAATCGTGCCTGAGTGAGGTGTTTTGGGGAACCCACAAAGCAGGAGGCTTCTGGACATCAATCTGGAGAGTGTGTGATGAAAAAAGTGTCAAGGTAAAACCACAGGTTTCTGGTGCTTGTGGAGCTGTGAGAAGGCAAATCCCACCCTTAGGGCAGGAAGCTGCAGCATTCTGTAAACCCTCATGCCCCCAACCCGGTGCTCCTTGAACCCCACCAGCCTCAGAAAAACTACAAGATTTGGAGGGTTCTGATGTAGGGTGCTGAGGGGTCTGATGAATGTGGGTTCAAATGTATGGACCCCACTTTTTGAGCATACCAGTTAGCTTGAGGCAAAACTAGGAATAGGTGAGAGGTGAATCTGCTAAGGCAGACTGATTTACCTAAATTCCCTGGGATAGGGAAAATTGGTCTAGGAGAATGTGAAGTCAGGCAATTAACTAATCCTGTGCCACACACTTAATGGAGGGGGACAGTAGGAAGTGCTTGGCAGGCTTCCAAGAGCATATTTAGGGTTCCTGGCAAGATATGGGTGCTCTTTCTCAAAAAGACTGAGAGTCATTATGTTCTGTGGTGGGTTGGTTCACCAGAGTCCCATTTGAATCTGGAAGGATAGCTCCTATATGGGCTTCCTGCTAAAATCAGCAGGAAATCAGCACTGAATCTTATTGAGCTTCTGAAGAAAAGGCCAAGTTCTTAACGTTGCACTGGGATTGCAAACCCTCTAAGGAATGAGTCAGGAGACACTGTGTCTTGGGCAGGTAGAGGAAGTATGCATGCTCAGAGCTGTGGGGAGAGGAAACAGCTGGTGCAGCAAGGAATCACCTATAGGCAGCCAGGGGAGGGGGTTTGTGCTGGAGGCTGAAGCTCTGTGGGAGGAAGGCTGCTATTCTGCTGACAGTGATAATGTCCTCCATCTCCTACCTGCAGCTTGGTGATGGTGAGAGTGAAATCTGTTCCAGAACCTCTGCCACTGAATCGAACAGGGACTCCAGATGCTTGGGCTGATGCGTAATAGATGAGCAATTTAGGAGCCTGACCTGGTTTCTGCTGGTACCAGTCTGCTTCTGCAAAGACTGCCTGCACTTGCAGCTGATGGTGATGGTGTCTCCTGGAGACACAGCCATGGAGGCTGGAGACTGGATCCTCTCAATATCACCACTGGACCCCGCATCAGAATGAACAATGACACACATTCCTACCACTTTATCAGAGACAGATTAAATGCATCATTTAATATGTGCTTTCTAATGCTTTCCAATTAAATAATTAAATAACAGCACATAAATCGGTCATTTTGAAAACAGGCATTATGGTCCTTCCATCTTAAAATCATTTCTCAATTCTTCAAAGATATTGTTCTGAAGATATTGGGGCACTTTTAAATTTCTCACCAGAAATCAGAGGAGCAAGGACATGAGGACCTGCATCTTTGAGATCATCTTGCTCCTCTGACTACACAATACTGCTCAGTTCATATTGCAAAGTGCTCATTTATAGAATCTGAGCGGCTGACCTGGGGCTGGGGGAGCTTATGCAAAGCAATCAGTGAACGTGGAGAAAATGCATGGGCTGTGAGTGGTGAACTATGCAGTGGAAATAAGAGTTAAAAATATCATCACAGAGAGTCTAATTTTGTGACAACGCAGAAGCTTTAATACAAACTTAGAATCCCTAAAACTACAAATGGTATCAGATCTAATGAAGAGATTTTACTTTAAGTAAAAATATATTCAGGCTGGTGGGCTTCCTGATGTCAACCTGTGCCCCCTCTTCACCTCCTCCTGGTCTCTGCTGGCTGCATCTTCAACGTGAACTTACTTTTGAAGGGACTGCCCCCCAGGCCAAGACAGGGCTGGGCTAAGGAGGCTGGCAGCAGGTTCCTGTAGTTCCTTCAGACCTGAAGTTCTTAGAGACCCCAGGAATGAGCCCCAAGCCTCTGTTTTCTCCTTCTGCAGCTCCTACCTCTACAAACAGGGCTTCATCTTACCAGGTTCCAGCTGCTCAGTGTTTTAGCTGGGCCTTTCTTAGGGCCATGGCTGGGGCACCCGCTGTGCTGTGCTGTGCTGTGTGGTGACATCTGTGGGGGCCACGTGCTGCTGCCTGCTCTCCAAGACTTTTGGCAAACAGTTGGTGGTCTGCTTACTGGTAAGTGACCTATGCAATTTCCTTCAGATTCAGAAAGGCTCCATCCTATCATCCCTCATTCCTCTAGATACTCTTTTCTTCTGGGAAACAGCTCTTAAGTTGACACCATTTCCCTAGTGATCTAAGTTCCTGGGACACTCTTTGAAAAATTTATCCAGAAACACCTGTAATTTGAATGGAACAAGACACTTTCATCATTAAAATAGTAGAAAAGAGGATTTCCTCTGCAATTTCTTGCTAATGACCTATTCTTCTACAATCCAAGGGAAGCAAGCTGATGAAATGCATGGGACTTGCACATGGAGCTGAAATGCACAGTGACTTCTGTGGATCTGTTTATGTTCAGATGCGCTAATGTCATCATGTTTATCAAACCTCCTTCTGATCTCATGCCCTGACAATTAAGCTGATTGCAAACACAATGCTAAGGATGAATAGAGCAATCTTGTATGTTTTAGATATCTTCTTGAGAAAATCACATCCATCTAGATGAGAGGCAATGCCCTTGATTCACCTGAGTCCAATGATCATCATTACATTTTCTAATCTGTCCTGTATTGGATTCCCTTTTACCTCCTCCTCTTAGGAGGAGAGACTCAGCACACCAGGATTTTAGTCAATGCACCTTCTGAATGGTCTTCAACTTGTCATTTGGCAAGAAGAGCATAGGAATAACTTTTCTTTTTTATTTTAATTAAAAGAGAAAAACTTGGTTTCTGATATTATTATATGTATCTTAATTACCATATAGTTCCCATTGCTCCCTACAGCTACAGTATTGACTTGGCAGAGACCATGTTAATATGTCCAAGGACAGAAGGACCTGGACAGAAAACCTGCACAGCTCTGTGATTTTGTACCTTACAAGAGCAGCTCACAACCACTTATCAGCAGTGATGTCCTTGAGCATCACCTGCTGGAATTTTCATCTTGTCGAGAGCTTTAATCAAGGCCAATTGCGCTATATCAATGCTCGGGAATACTCATGTTCTGCAGGAAAAGTGACTTCTTAGACTGTGTTTTGGGGCATCTTAAAATCCCTTTCACATCAAGGATTTCCTTTAAAATTGTGTTTCTTTAAAAGAAGCTTTGTGCTGGCATAGGTGGAAGGAAGGATAGACAAGGAAGTATTGCATGGTTACAAGTCCCCCTGCCATTTAGCAGAACTCTTAAATACTTCACCCTTCTGATTTTGCAGCAATGTGTCTTCCCACTTGTGAGTTTACTGGCAATTTCCCAAATAGATATAAATGGGCTCAGTTTCTGAAAATAATCTTGGTGAAATAATAATAATATATTCTGGGGGGAAAACAGAAGAAAGAAAGAAGACTAGAGAAGACTAGATAAAAGAAGAGGAAAGAGTAGAGGGGAAGAGAAGGAAATGTATAACTTTGGGTCCAAATTTTATAAAAGTCAAGGACCAAAAATGTGTTTAACTCTAAAGCCGTTTTTATCCTGAACGTACTCAAGGACAGTAAAAATAGTTCACCTCTGGTTCCAGGGCTATACAAGAGTCAAGAATTTACCCCTGTGGGGTACATTATCCTGAAGGACCCTACCATGTACTATGGGCTAGAGAGGCACAAATCCCAAAGTAAATGTGATCCAAAGTAAAAGTGGAATCTATCCTGCAACAGAGAGGAACTAATAGAAAGGTTTGTTTTGTTACAAAATGGATGATAAAAGATATATTAGGGGTCTAAAGAGAAACATAACTGACAAGAGCTATCTGTAAATACTAGCTTGGTGCAAAATTAATTGTGGTTTTGTATTGTTGAAATTGCCATTTGATATTGGCATATATTGTTAAAAAATGTAATTATGTTATACATTGTTTTAATGTGCATTTCTCACTTTATGTTTCTTTGCAATTGACTTATTAATTGCTGTTTATTTTATATTTATTTTAGACTATGGAAATGATATTAGACAAAAAGCAAATTTGAGCGATTTTCTTATTTGAGGACAAAATGGGTCACAAAGCAGCAGAGACAGCTCACATCATCAACAACGCACTTGTTCAGGATCTGCAAACTAATGTACAGTGCAGTGGTGGGTCAGGAAATTTTGCAAAGGAGATAAGAGCCTGGAAGATGAGGAGCATACTGCCCAGCCACCAAAAGTTGACAGTGACCAACTGAGAGCAATCATCAAAGCTGATCCTTTGACAACTACACCAGAAGTTGATAAAGAACTCAACGTCGGCCCTTCTGTGGCATTTTAAGCAAATTGGAAAGGTGAAAAAGCTTAATAAGTGGGTGCCTCTTGAGCTAACTGAAAATTTTTTAAAAATTATTGTTTTGAAGTCTTGCCCTCTCTTACTCTATGCAAAAACAAATAATTTCTTCACCAGATTGTGACATGGGACAAAAAATGGATTTTATACAACAACCAGTGACAACCATCTGAGTTGCTGGACCAAGAAGAAGCTCCAAGCACTTCCCAAATCCAAATTTGCACCATGTGGGCGAGTGCTGGCCCATGAGCAAGACCGGTGCGCTTCAACGTGCTCAAAGTCACCAAGGCTGCTGGCACCAAGAA
Source organism: Dasypus novemcinctus (assembly GCF_030445035.2). Taxonomy (NCBI): domain Eukaryota; kingdom Metazoa; phylum Chordata; class Mammalia; order Cingulata; family Dasypodidae; genus Dasypus; species Dasypus novemcinctus. The sequence continues at coordinate 69,583 of NW_026688337.1, read as the reverse complement.
GCTGTTCCAGAAGTTCTGAGACTGGACACCTGTCTGCCCTCTTGGCTCAGTATAAATAAGTTTGTTCACATCTACAAACAAAAAACAAAAAAGAACTTGCACCAAAAACTGGTCTTGGTCACTGTTCATCTGCTTCCAGTCTGATCCACCATAGCTTTATGAATCCTGGTGAAACCATTACATCTGTGAAGCATTCTCAGCAAATCCATGAGATACACTGAAAATTGCCATACCTACAGCCTGCAGAGAGGGCCCAATTCTTCTCCATGACAGCACTTGACTGCACGTCACACAACCAATGCTTCAAAAGTTGAATGAATTGGGCTACGACGTTTTGCTGCATCCGCCTTTTTCACATGATTTTTTACCAATTGACTACCAGTTCTTCAAGCATCTCAACAACTTTTGGCAGGAAAAACACTTCCACAACCAGACAGATGCAGAAAATGCTTTCCTAGAGTTCATCAATTTCAAAAGCACAGATATTTATGCTACAAGAATAAATAAAAATATGTTGATTGTAATGATTCCTATTTTGAGTAAGAAAGATGTGTTTGAGCCTAGTTATAATGATCTAAAATTCACGGTCCAAAACCATAATTCATTTTGCTCTAAACTACAAATATTAAAAGATTTTATAAAATTGTCTTACATGACTGTTGGGATGCACACATCCAAATTCTGTAAAGCACTGCAAGCTGGGCACTCCAAAGAAACTTTTTCATATATTTCCCAGGAGAATCTGGCAGGCTGAAGTAGAGACATTCTCTCTTCAGGCTGCTTGCAATTTACTGATGATTTGAATCTACACTGTAACAATTAGGCCAGTTCTTGCTTCAACAAACAATTGAGTGCCATTACTTGGACAAGCTGACACATGAATGTAACCATCACAAAAGACAAGACTTCAAACCAGAGGCAAGGAACATAGCCTCGTGAGCACCCCCTCTTTGGTGGGCCTTATTTGGTAATACATGATAATCTACTTCTCCAATATAACAAAGCTGTACTCATTTATAATACAACTAACTACTCATGATTCTTCTAATCCTTTATTCATACCTATAATTATAAATATACCTATTAAATATATCTCTCAGAGTCTTATGTCCTTGAAGTGTTCAAATGCTGGTTGAGACCTGAATCCCAGAAGAATTGCTGCTAACTCCTCTCCAGTTCTTCATTATATATAGAATCAGGCCTCTGCATTACCCTCAGAGCAAATGTTTGCTCTGAAAATGAGCAACAAGCTGCTTAGATGTCACCCTTAGCACTGTTCTTTAGGTCAGTTTGTCAAATAACAAAGTGATTAGTATCCTAAAGTGTAACTCCTCCACCTACTTGTGATAGGTAAAATGGCTTCAGCTCCAAAGTTGTCATACAGCAGGTTCTTCATTTACTCCCACCAAAAATCAATGATATGTTTAGACTTATGCAAACAACATCAGATCGCTTCTACACTTAGGACACCAACTTAGGAACAAATAAAACAGAAGCCCTGACCTTATAAAGCTTTCATTTTACTGGAAGGGACAAACAATAGACAAATAATATCTCTGTATCCTCTCTTATCCTGCTTCTCTGAGATTTCCTCTCCTGTGTGCTAGGTGCACAGTACAGGTACCACAGCTCTTTTCTCCTCTGACTTGCCTTTCAGGAAGCTGAGATGGAGTCCTCAAGGTGGCGCCCACTGCCCCCTTCCCTCCTTTCCCTCCTTTCCCTCCTACTGGGATGGGCATGCTCACAGCACCCCTGTGGTGGGCAGAGATGTCCCTGGGTGTCATGATGCAGTAGTGCCTCACTGCAGTTCCTGGTGCTTAGGGAGATGGACTCCCACTCTACCTCCAGATCCTCTGACTTTTGTAGGATGAGTGAAGGGACCCAGCTAATTGGGGGTTGAGTGGGTTATCCACCCCCAGCTGCTTCTTGGAATCTCTAGGAAAGGACAAAGTAAGCCAGGGCATCTACAGAGTCCCTGTTGTGCACCAAGCTCTGCCTAAACCAGAGGGCAGAGGGTCCCTGCAGACTCACCTAGCAATCATTATTAGAGTCTACAAATGCTCTAATAATGATTGAAGTGATGAATGCACAACTATGTAATTATGCCAAATACTGTTTGTACAATTTGTATGAATTGTATGCTTTATTAATATGTATGAATAAAATTGATTTGTTCTAAAAATATGAAGCAATAGAATTGATTTTTAAAAACAGAGGGGAAGAACTCTTCAGGAATAAGATAAAATCAAATTGAATCGCTCTAACCCTTTGCAATGTAGGAACTTTCCTCTTCAGTATGAGTTTAAATAAATTTCAAAAGTACATAATTTTTTCTTTAAAAAACTATTTTGTCTCCATTTGCAATTCATCTTTACATTCCTGTGCACTACATAGATCTGTGCTGTGTTGACTTTTCCTTTGAATAAGTTATCATCTCTTTCTGGATCATTCATATCATATGAGTGTTGGAGATTTGGACATGAAGGATATTGGGAATGAAAGAAAGAGAAAAGGGAGAAGGAAATAAAGAGAAAGAACGAGAGAGCTGGGATCAGGGGTTCTGCGAGTAATGACTCCTCAGCCATCTTAATTGTGTACAAGGGGCTCTTTATATACCCAGAGTACATGCCAAGAAGCAGGCATACGTAGCCTATGTGCCAATAAGCACAAACATAGCGTACATGACATTAAACAGCAACATGTATTAACTATCAGCATTGCCCATAGTCTAAGGAATTTAAAAAAATCTTATCTCAAGGTAAAAAGTCTAAGTGTTCTATTCACTACAAAAGGTATGTGCTCATCTTTTCTTTCAGCCTTTAACAGCTTCATCCCATATGCTGGGAACTCTTTTTTTTTTTTTTTTTTAAAAAGATTTATTTTTATTTATTTAATTCCCCTCCCCTCCCCCGGTTGTCTGTTTTCTGTGTCTTTTTTTTTTTTTTTTAATTTTTTTATTTTTTATTGACTTTGTAATAATATTACATTAAAAATATATATGTGAGGTCCCATTCAACCCCACCCCCCCACCCCCCCTCTCCCCCCCCCCAACAACACTCGTTCCCATCATCATGACACATCCATTGGATTTGGTAAGTACATCTTTGGGCACCTCTGCACCTCATATACATTGGTTCACATCATGGCCCATACTCTCCTCTATTCCATCATGTAGGCCCTGTGAGGATTTACAATGTCCGGTGATTACCTCTGAAGCACCATCCAGGGCAGCTCGATGTCCCGAAGACGCCTCCACCTCTCATCTCTTCCTGCCTTTCCCCATACCCTTTGTCCATTATGTCCACTTTTCCCAATCCAATGCCACCTCTTCTATGTGGACACTGGATTGGTTGTGTCCATTGCACCTTTATGTCAAGAGGAGGCTCAGATTCCACCTGGATGCTGGATGCAATCCTCCCATTTTCAGTTGTAATCACTCTAGGCTCCATGGTGTGGTGGTTGTCCTTCTTCACCTCCATCTTAGCTGAGTGTGGTAAGTCCAATAAATCAGATTGTAGGTGCTGGAGTCTGTTGAGGCTCAGGACCTGGCTATCACATTGTCAGTCCAGAGATTCAAATCCCCTAAATATATCTTAAACCCCAACATTAACTGCACCTCCAGCACATTAGCATGAAAGTCTTATGAAGGGAGATCCCATCTGAGTCCAGATTCATCACACATAAACACCATTTCCAAAGAGGGGCCATCTGCCCTGGTAGTTAACCCCATCGGCCATGACCATAACTCCCCGTATTTCTTAGGTTGCAAGCATAGCCATGGAGACAGCACTAGCATGGAGAAAGCACATCTTTCCTTGAGAGGCCACAATGCCTCAGTTTCCAACATATGAGTAAAATAAAATTTTTACACATTTTTTATATCCATATAAAAATTATGATTTTATTTTTTCTGAAAAATATATTTTAACAAATCAATTACAGTTTCCCTAAATGCCTCATATTCTCATTTTCCTCTTTACCCAGATTAAATTATATGATCCTGCTTAATAATGATTCCCTTAAGCACATGAAGAAATCACTTGCTGTTCCTGTATTTCCTTATCTTCATCCAGGAAGACCCTACCCATAGCAAAAACCCAACACTTCACATGCCTGTATCCATGCCTCTGTGGCTGGTGAATCGGTCTAACTTGCCTCACTTTAAATTCATGAACACTCACCTCATAAGGGCACTGAATCTTGCCTCACAAACATACTTCATTTCCCTGGACCCTTCACCCTCTACTCTTTCTTTTTATTATCTGTCAAGTTCTAACATCTCTTCCCTGTCCTAACTACAAAGCAATTGCCTTATTTCCTGTTTACTGTGTAAAAAGAAGCAATAAGAGGAACAAGTCCATTAAGAATAAAGGAGTAAAGTCACTGAGGGGGGAATGAAGATGGCTAGTAAGACTGAGAATCAATAGATGATCTGGAACCTGGCAGAGAGTCCACGTGGACATCAGCAACCCCAAGGTTGCTGCTGGAAGAACCCCTCCCCCCCCACCCGCCCCAAACACACACACACAAGATTCTGCCACTCAGATGATTTCCTCCAGAAGTCAGGAGAAGCCCCGAGATTCCCCAAGGACATTATAATTGGGATTTCCTGGGGGACTGATGGGTGGGTTAGTCAATCAAAACAGCAACAGCTGGAACTCCTGGCCTGCCGTTAGCAAAAGGCTGGATTAATTAATGGTTTAAAAAGCAGGCAGATCTCTTGCTGTACTGCCTTTGACCTGTCCCAGTGCCTGTCTGGTGCTGGTCCTGCCCTGTTCCTGCCTTCTGTGCCCTGCTCTCACTATTTCCCCACATGGATCAACACACAAGTTGGGCATTTATAATCCATAATGGGAAATTGTAGTCTGTAAATTAGCCCACTTTTCAGTCCCTTCTTTTCTACCAGGGACCCGTGTCATTTTCTCTCATTTCTCTTCCTTCCCTACCTGAATAAATTACTGGTCTAACTAAAGAAAAAATAAATATATATTTTTTAATTTAAAAAGAGGAACAAGCTCACAAGTCCCTCCCATGTATCCTCTGCTTCATGGATAACTATGTCCTCCTGCTCTGCCTTCCTTCTAGTTATTTTGTAGATGAGCAGGCAGCCCTCCTATGTGAGGACACACTCTCAGATCCTATCCCTCTCATCTGCTCAAGGATATTGCTCATTGTGTCCACCCCTCTCTTTTTGAACTATCAATGTTCCCCTCTCTTCGCATCATTTCCATAAACATGCAAATATCATTTTTTTAAATATAGAAAACTACTGTTAATTTAATAAGGTCATTTACCATATAAATTACTATATGTTATATTTTAAACAGTATATATTCTATATAATAAAATAAATGTGTAGACATGTTAATATTAAATATATATTATTCTAACAATATTGTATGCTTATTCTTTATAAAATTAACAATATATACTGATTTATGCTATTTTTAAGTGTTCTTTAAGAAAATTATTCGATGCTCTTTTCAAGACTGTAGCTTTGTGGTATGTTTTGAAGATTTAAAAAATTTCATTTTTTTTTCAATATGTCTTTGCCTATTCTAGGTCGCTTTCCTTTCCAAATAAATTTCATAGTTTTTTATTGTTCATTAAAGAATTCTGTGTTGATTTACATTGGGAATGCATTGAATCTGTACATCAGTTTTGGTAGGATAGACATCTTAATAATATCTAGTCTTCCTATCAATGAACAGGGAATATTCTTCCATTTATTTAGGTCTTCTTTGAATTCCTTCAACATTGTTCTGTAGATTTTTGTGTATAAATCTTTTACATCATTAGTTAAATTTATTCCTAGGTATTTGATTTTATTATTTACTATTGTAAATGGTATTTGTGTCTTGATTTCCTTCTGAGATTGCTCATTATTGCTGTACAGAAATGTTACTGATTTTTGCACATTGATTTTTTTTTTACAGGTAAGCAACTTTTATTCCTTATTCATATGAAAACGACTTACTTTTCCCTTCCCAAAGTCCCTAAACCCTTAACTCACTCCTCAATCTCAGTAGGGAGTATGTTTTTTTTTTTTTCTTAAAAAATGGTAAGAGATACACTTCATCCTTTTATTTATTTATATTTCCTCATGGCACATTCATTGCATTTGGTGAATACATTTTGGAGCACTGCTGCACCACATGGATAGTGGTTTACATTGTAGCTCACACTCTTCCCAGGTTATAACCTGTGACTTTACTGAACTCAGTTATAATTTCTAGAGATTTGCTGTAGACTTTCCAGGTTTTTTATGTATAGGATGATGCCATCTGCAAATAGATAATTTTGATTTCTTCCTTTCCACTTTGCCTGGTTCTTGCCTCAGACCAGGAGAGAGTACTTCTAATACAATGTTAAATGGAAGGGGTGATATTGGGCATCCTTGTCCTTTTCCTGATCTTAGAGGGAAAGATTTTAGGATTTCACCATCGTCAATGATGTTAGCTGCAGGTTTTTCATATATATGATTTATCATTTTCAGAAAGATTACTTTTATTCCAATCTTGCAGTGATTTTTGTCAAGAAAGGGTGTTGTATATTGTCAAATGCTTTTTCTGCATCCATAGATATGATCATGTGATTTTTTTTCGCTTCAATCTGTTTATATGATTTATTACATTAATTGATTTTCTTATGTTGAACCATGCTTGCATACCAGGAATGATGTGGGAGGAGTGGGGTAAGGGGGGCATATGGGGACATCTCATATTTTGTAATGTAACATTTAAAAAAAATAAACAAAGATAAACAAAGAAAAAGAAAATTATTCGACCACATACATACTCCATTTTTTGAGCACTTATTTTTATTGTATTTTTGGATGATACATAGATCACAATAAATGTTACATTAAAAAATATAAGAGGTTCCCACATACCCTGCACCCCACACCCACACTCCTCCCACATCAGCAGCCTCTTTCATCACTGTGGCACAGTCATTGCATTTAGTAAATGCATCTTGGAGCACTGCTGCACAGCAGGGATTGTAGTTTACATTGTAGTTTACACTCTCCCCCAGTCAATTCAGTGGGTTATGACAGGATATATAATGCTCAGCATCTGTCCCTGCAATATCATTTAGGACAACTCCAAGTCCCAGAAATGCCCCCACATCACAGCTCTTCTTCCCTCTCCCTGCCCTTAGCAACTACTGTGGTTACGTTCTCTACATCAATGAAACAGTTTCTTCCTTTACTAGTCACAATAATTCTATATAGAATAACAGTAATGTCACTCTAATCCATATTATATTCCTCCATCCTGTGTGCCCTGGGATGGTGATGCCACTCCACCTCTATATTGAGAGGGGGCTTATCCCACATGGCTGATGCATGCAATTCTTGTGCTTGCCATTGTAGGCAGTCTTGGTTCCCTGGTGTGGTGGTTGACCACCTTCTCCTCCCTGTTAGCTGACCTAGGGAAGTCCAATGAACCAGAGAGTAGGAGTTGCAACTCTGCTGAGGTTCAGGGTGCAGCTGGCACATGGGCAGTCCAGAGATTCAAGTCTTCTGGGTATTCACCAATGCCAGCATCAACCACAGGTTCAGTGAAAGTGACAGGAGAGGCATGTATAGAGAGATCATATTTGAGGCTAAGTCCATCACACTCAGGAACACAAATTCCAAAGGTGGGCCAACTGGCCAGGCTCTGAACTCCAGAGCCAACTGCCATGACTGTTGAACCTGTGTGTCTCTGTAGCCCTCAGGAGCACCAATATCTGTCTCTCTGGGATCCTGCTGAGGCATGGATAAGCGTGACTGCACTGATGACCTCCTAACTCTTTTTAAAGACCCTTAACCATATAAACTCATTCATTTTTACCATTTTCCCTTTTATTCAAGATAGCCCAGGGAATTGGGGGAGGTTTGGGAGTAACAGTTGAACATAAGAGTTTGTTGGTATGTGGTTGAAAGTATAATGTTGAGAAAACCCTTTAGAAAATGTAATATGGAAGGATTACCTGTTTAAGGTTATCAGGGGGATCTGCTGGCACAGGGACAGTCTTCTAGGAGTGTGTGTATGCTCATCTATTCATAATGTGTTATATCATTGGATGGAGACCCCTATAATGAGTGGGAAGGTGTACCCACATCTTGGGGAGGCATGATGATGTACAACATTGCATGGAATGTCCCCGCCCCCCTTTGAATCAACTAATAAAAGCACAAATCTGATGTGCTTGGAATTCTGGAGGACAGTAGAGACTGGAGAAGAAATCCAAAAAACACTGAATCAAAGATAAAGAAAAAAAATACCAAAATCAGTTTGGAGATTTACATTCCAGAACCACCAATCCAGACCCCTCCCCATCACTTGGTTCTACACAGATTAAGAGTCACAGAGAGACACCATGGCCTGAGACCCTCCTAACATGAATAATGACCATAGAGCCACTCACAGCAGTGAGTTAAAATCCTACATATATCCAAGGAAAGGGCCCCAGATCTAAAGGGACCCAGGACAGAACAGAAGCAGTGGAGGAGTGTCACAGGGCAAAAAGAGACTGCAGCAGAATTGTTGGCAAGAAGTACATGCATTCAAGCCAGGATCTGTTTGCTTAGACCATGTAAAGACAAAACAGACCTTCCTGAATGACCCCATCTGACCCCCTGTGATAGGTCCCTGAACTAAAAGTGTAATGAAAAGGAGGCACTGAGTAAGGTAGAGAATTTAAACAAATCATGGGAACTGGGGAGAAAATTCTGCACACATAAAAAACAAACAAACAGAAAAGAGTAAGATTCCAAGGGAAAGAACAGAGAATAGGAAGCTTTCCCCTGGAGGTGAAACAATTGCACACTAAAAGGCCAACTTAAAAATTGTACCAAATAATCTAGGGAAAGAATAAAGTGCAAAAGAGCTGGCAAAATCTGGACTGTTGCGCATAGGGTACTCTAAAGGATCAGAATAAGCTGCACCAAGCATCAAAACAGTCTTTACAGAATTGAAAACAACCATAATACCTTAGGCAATAAAGATAAATTGAGCTTCAGTGTTAGAACATCAAAGTAAGCTAATGCCCAGACTTGTGCAAAAATAATAACAACCATGCTAAGAAAAAGAAATATATGGCTCAGTCAAGGAAACAATTTAAATTCCAGAGGATACAAAGAATTGGGACCAACTACTCAAAGAATTTCAAACAAATCTACTAAATTAATTCAAGATGAAGGAAAATATGGATAAAAATAAACTGATAATGGATATAGAGTAATATTATAAATTATGAATATAAAGAATTTATAAGTATGAAAAGAATCATGACAAAAATTACTGTGAAGAAATGCACTATAGTTGAGATTCAAAATCCGCTAAAGGCATACAATAACACCTTTTAATAGAAGAAAGAAAGAATTAGAAAAATGAGGTGACAGGACAAAAAAATCATACAGTCAGAAAAACACAAAGATAAAAAATACAAAAAATTGAGCAGTGTCCCTGGGACTTGAATGACAACATAATGTGTACAAACATATGCATCATGGGTGTCCCAGGAGTAGAGGATAGAAAAGGGGCAGAAAAAATATTTGAGGAAATATTGGATGAAAATTTCCCAAGTCTTATGAAAGACATAAATATACATGTCCAAGAAGTGCAACATACTGTGAACAGAAAAAACACTAAGAAACCTACACCAAGACACATACTAATCAGAATGTCAAATCCATGGATAAAGAAAGAATTCTGAAAGCAGCAAGAGAAAAACAATTTTGTCATGTAAAGGCATCCCCAATAAGACTAAGTGCTGATTCTCTCATCAGACAACATGAAGTTGAGGAGGCAATGGCATGATATATTTAAGGCACTGAAAGAGAACCCCTGTCAGCCAAAGTCTTTCTTCAACAAAACTGCCTTCAAAAAGGAGAGAGGCTAAATATTCACAAAGGAATAGAAACTGAGTGTATTCATCAACAAATGCCTGCCTAAAATAACTGCTAAAGGACATGTGACCTCTAAGTCTCCTCTCAATTTAGAAGTGGAATGGACATTGCCATCCCAGGGTCCTCAGGATGGAGGAATAAAATATGGATTAGAGTGGGTTTACCAGTATTCTCCTATAGACTTATTGTGACTCCAGCATTAGAAGGAATTATATCATTGATGTGGAGACAGTGGTCACAGGGGTTGCTGAAGACAGGGAGAAGGGAAAAATATGTGTGATGTGGGGGCATTTTCGGGACTGGGAGTTGTCCTCAGTGATATCGCAGGGACAGATGCAGGACGTTATATATCCTGCCATAACCCATTGAATGGAGAGGGAGAATGTGTAAACTACAATATAGACTATAATCTATGCTGTGTAGCAGTGCTCAAAAAAGTACTCATCAAGAGAAATGAATGTACTACACTAATGAAAGACGATTTCAATGTGGGAGAAGTGTGGGGTGTGGAAAGTGGGGTATATTTATATTATATTATTTTAATATAATGCTTTGGGTGACAGATGCATCTTTTTTTAACAGATAATAAAAAATTGCTAAAGCAATTCTTGAGGTTGAAATGAAAAGACCAGAGAGTGACTGGGAGTAGGATGAAGATGTGAAGCTCTTCAGTAAAGGTATCTAAAAGTGTAAATTCAACATCCAGTAGTACTGTATCTTCAATACACTACCTTAGTACTGAATCCTCAATACACAACTGGTAGAGAGTTCACATGGACATCAACAACCCCAAGGTGGCTGCTGGAAGACTCCCCCCACACACAAGATTCTGCCACTCAGAATGAGATTTCCTCCAGAAGCCAGGAGAAGCGCAGATATTCCCCAAAGACATTGGGATTTCCTGGGGGATTGATGAGTGTGGCAATCAATCAAAACAGCAAACAGTTGGAACTCCTGCACTGCCATTAGCAAAGGGGTGGATTAATTAATGGTTTAAAAAGCAGGCAGCCCTCAAAGGAACCAATACCTGGGGATTGTATCTACTTTATCTGTCTCTTAGACTCTGCTCAGTTGTGCATAAGGACAATCCTTCTGACAGCCTCCAGACTCTTTTTTTTTAGAGACTCATAGCCATATAAACTCATTTCTCCTTTCTATTTCCCCCTTACATTAGATCAAACAGCATTTTAAAGTCATATTATTCTATGTAGACAGGGATATTCTACTGATCCGCATCAAACCTTCAATTCAAGGTCATTTTCCAGTTGCATTATCAGTTGTTAGTTGATAGTGATCCCTCAGTGCCAGGGAGGCTCATCCCTGGGTGTCATGTCCCATGCTGGGGGGAAGGCATTGCATTTAGATGCTAAGTTAGGCTTCGAGACTGGCCACATTTGAGTAACATGAAGGCTGTCAGGAGGAAATTCCCAGGCACAGTGCTGCTCTAGGCCTTGTTCTTATTTCAGGCATATAGGCTCACAAGCATAGTCATTAGTATCAGGGGCTCACTGTTGGACCCTCATTCCTTCTCGGTCCTTGCCGCTGCACTTGGGGGACTGCTGCTGCTCCCCTAGGGACCACAGCACAGCACCCCCGGCCAGGGACCCAGTACCCCCCCAGCTGTAGTTTTTAATTGTTGCCACTATGAGTATATCCAAACATTACCATGCACCCTGTACATAGGCCCTGTATAGCTCCCTGTCCGCCATATATCCCCTGTCTATAGTATCCTATACCAGTATTCCTCCGCTGCCATTTTTGGACCACTCTGGGATCCAGAACTTCCTGAATATTGAAGCCCTAATATCATGTCAGGATCTCTTACTAACAAAATGGGATATAGCGATGGGTTTAAAGGTTAGATATAGAATACGTGTTGACTTGGAAAAATTCTACATCCTATCTTTTTCTTTTCCTTTTTTTTTTTTCCCCTAATTATTGAACTTCTCTTCACAAAAGCCCTAGACCACAGCAATTCATGTATACAATATACAGCACTCCCACACATCCATCACAAAACCTTTTCCCTTCCACAGCGATACTCTTACAACCTATTCACAACATATTTACTTAAAGTGATGTACAGAGTCTGAGACAATAGCTTTCAAACCAGGTGACATCTGTGCTTACATTGTGGTGCATACTTTAGGACACGCAGTTTTCTAACATTTTTCGTTATCCTATGTTTTACATTATGGTTTACATTATCATTCTGTCGTCCCCTATATGTTTATGATGTAATATTACATATTTTATATCCATCCTTGTGTACTCTCACGAAACTCCTCTCTTACCCCACATTTACCTTGGTTCCACACATTTAACATCCATTTTCCCATCCCCTTGTTGCCCACAGTGACAGCCAACCTCCGTTTCCCGAGGAGCCACGTCCAGAGATACTAGCAACAGTGTTCAGGTCCTAACTTGCTCAGCTGCCCCAATGCCCTGGGAGCCACCCTTTCTCTCAAGAGATACAGTTCCCTCTATTTGATGGCCTTAGTCCTCCCCAGGATGTGGGTCCACCCCCACTCTCACTACTTGGGTCTCTACCCAGTGGTATCACCCACTCTGGCAAAATGAGCATTCAGACATTCCCCAGGAGCCCGTCCCACATCAGACCATCCCTTCCGAGCATCCTAAACAGGTAACCCTCTTAATGATATTTTGATACGATTTTCTCAGCATTCTACTCTCAACCAACACCTGACACTCTCCTGTGTTCATATGCTACTCCTCCCTCCCCCCACTTTTTGGGCAATATTACCCATCCGCCCATCCCCAGCCCCCCTCAAACCCGCAAAGCCCCACCCAAAGGCAACCCCTTGCCCCCATTTTATCTCTTCTTTGTGTTCATACTTACCGCCAGCGCCTTCAACCTGTCCCAGTGGCTGTCTGGTGCAGGTCCTGCTCTGCTCTTGCTATTTCCCCCACATGGATCAACATGCAAGTCAAACTTGGGCATTTATAATCCATAATGGGAAATTGCTGTCTGTAAATTAGCCCACTTTATCACTTTTCAGCCCCTTCCTTTCTACCTGGGACCCATCCATGATCTGTTATTTTCTCTCATTTCTCTTCCTTCCCTACCTGAATAAATTACTGGCCTAACTAGAGAAAAAATAAAAAAATTTTTTTTAAAAAGTTTAATAAAGAGGAAAAGTCCACAAGTCCCTCCCAAGTTTCCTTTGATCCAGGGATGCCTATGTCCCCCTGCTCTGCCTTCCTTCCAGTTATTGTAGATGAGCAGACAGTCCTGTTTTGTTAGGCCAGACCCTCAGATCCCATCCCTCTCATCTAGTCTAGGATATTTCTCATTGTGTCCACCCCTCTTTCTGAACTATCAATGTTCACCTCTCTTAGCATCATTCCCATCAACATGCAAATATTATATTTTAAATATAGAAAACTACTGTTAATTTAATAAAGTAATTTACCATATGAATTACTATATGTTATATTTTAAACAGTATATATTCTATATCATAAAATAAATATGTGAACATGTTAATATTAAATATACATTATTCTAACAATATTGTAATCTTATTCTTTATAAAACTAACAATATATACTGATTTGTTCTATTTTTAAGTATTCTTTACAAAAATTATTTGATGCTGTTTTCACTACTGTAGCTTTGTAGTATGTTTATTTATTTTATTTTTTTATTGATTTTGTAATAATATTACATTAAAAATATATATGTGAGGTCCCATTCAACCCCACCCCCCCACCCCACCTCTCCCCCCCCCCCCCAGCAACACTCCCTCCCATCATCATGACACATCCATTGGATTTGGTAAGTACATCTTTGGGCACCTCTGCACCTCATAGTCAATGGTCCACATCATGGCCCATACTCTCCTCCATTCCATCCAGTGGGCCCTGTGAGGATTTACAATGTCCGGTGATTGCCTCTGAAGCACCATCCAGGGCAGCTCCACCTCTCATCTCTTCCTGCCTTTCCCCATACCCATCAGCCACCATGTCCACTTTTCCCAATCCAATGCCACCTCTTCTATGTGGACATTGGATTGGTTGTGTCCATTGCACCTCTATGTCAAGAGGAGGCTCAGATTCCACATGGATGTTGGATGCAATCCTCCCACTTTCAGTTATAATCACTCTAGGCTCCATGGTGTGGTGGTTGTCCTTCTTCAACTCCATCTTAGCTGAGTGTGGTAAGTCCAATAAATAATATTGTAGGTGCTGGAGTCTGTTGAGGCTCAGGACCTGGCTATCACATTGTCAGTCCAGAGATTCAAATCCCCTAAATATATCTTAAACCCCAACATTAACTGCACCTCCAGCACATTAGCATGAAAGTCTTATGAAGGAAGATCCCATCTGAGTCCAGATTCATCACACATAAACATCAGTTCCAAAAAGGGGCCATCTGACCTGGTAGTTAACCCCATCGGCCATGACCATAACTCCCATGGGTCTCTTTAGCCCTCGAAGGAACCGATATCTGGGGGTTGTATCTGCTTTATCTGTCTCTCTGACTCTGCTCAGTTGTGCATGAGGGCAATCCTTCTGCCAGCCTCCAGACTCTTTTTTAGAAACTCGTAGCCATATAAACTCATTTCTCTTTTCCATTTCCCCCTTACTTTAGGTCAAACAGCATTTTAAAGTCATGTTATTTTATGTAGACAGGGATATTCTGCTGATCCACATTGAACCTTCCGTATAAGGTCATTTTCCAGTTGCATCATCAGTTGGTAGTTGATAGTGGTCCCTCGGTGCCAGGGAGGCTCATCCCCGGGTGTCATGTCCCACGCTGGGGGGAAGGCATTGCATTTACATGCTGAGTTTGGCTTTGAGACTGGCCACATTTGAGTAACATGAAGGCTGACAGGAGGAAATTCCCAGGCACAATGTTGCTCTAGGCCTTGTTCTTATTTTAGGCTTATCAGCTCACAAGCATAGTCATTAGCATCAGGGGCTCACTGTTGAACCCTCACTCCCTCCCGGTCCCCACCGCTTTACCTGGGAGACTGTCGCTGCTCCCCTAGGGACCACGACAGAGCACCACTGGCCAGGAACCCAGTACCCCCTCTGCTGTGGTTTTTAATTGTTGCCACTATGAGTATATCCAAACATTACCATGCACCCTGGACATATGTTCTGTACAGCTCCCTGTCAGCCATATATCACCTGTCATTGGTATCCCATACCAGTATCCCTCCATTGCCATTGTTGAAACACTCTGTGATCCAGAACTCCCCGAAATTTGAAGCCCAATATAATGTCATGGTCCCTTACTAGGGAATGGCATATAGCGATGGATTTAAAGGTTAGATAAAGAACTTGGATAAAGTTAGATAAAGAACTTAGATAAAGAATGTTGACTTGAAAAAATTCCACATCCTATCTTTTTTTTTTTTTTTCCCCCCCTAATTATTCAGCTTCTCTTCACAGGAGTCCTAGACCACAGCAATGCATATATATAATATACAGCACTCCCATACATCCACCACAAAACCTTTTTCCTTCCACAGCGATACTCTTACACCCTATTCACATCATATTTACTTAACGTGATGTACAGAGTCTGAGACATTAGCTTTCTAACAAGGTGACATCTGTGCTTACATTATGGTGCATACTTTAGGATACACAGTTCTTTACATTCTTAGTTATCCTATGTTTTACATTATGGTTTACATTATCAGTCTGTCATCTCCTATATGTTATGGTGTAATATTACATGTTTTATATCCATCCTTGTGTACTCTCAAGAAACTCCTCTCTTACCCCCCATTTACTTTGGTTCCACACATTTAACGTCCATTTTCCCTTCCACCTTGGTGGAAGTGACACCAAGTGACAGCCAACCTCCGTTTCCTGAGGAGCCACTTCCAGAGATAGATGGTATAGTGTTCAGGGCCTAACTTGCTCAACTGCCCCAATGCCCTGGGAGCCACCCTTTCTCTCGAGGGATACAGTTCCCTCTATTTGGTGGCATTAGTCCTCCCCAGGATGTGGGTCCACCCCCACTCTCACTACTTGGGTTTCTACCCCATGGTGACACCCACTCTGGCAGAATGAGCATTTAGACATTCCCCAGGAGCCCGTCCTGCATCAGACCCTCCCCTCCGAGCATTCTAAACAGGTAACCCTCTTTATTATATTTTGATATGATTTTCTCGGCATTTTACTCTCCACCAACATCTGACCCTCTCCTGTGTTCATATGCTACCCCTCCCTCCCCCCACTTTTGGGCAATGTTACCCATCCGTCCCTCCCCAGCCACCCTCAAACCCGCAAAGCCCCACCCAAAGGCAACCCCTTGCCCCCCTTTTATCTCTTCTTTGTGTTCATACTTACCACCATCTCGTCTTAAATTCCACCCCTGCAGACATCGGCTCATATCCTTCCTCCACCCTCCAATTTCCTGTAAGCCTATCGTTCAGTCTCTTGCTATCTAAGGCAGCTTGTTTATTTCATATCATTGAGGTCATGTAGTATTTGTCCTTCAATGTCTGGGTTGCTTCACTCAACATAAGGTTCTCAAGATTCATCCATGTTATCACATGTGTTTGTAGTGTGTTTGTTCTTACAGCCGAGTAGTATTCCATTGTGTGTATATACCACATTTTATTGATCCACTCATCTGTTGATGGGCATTTGGGTTGATTCCAACCTTTGGCAATAGTGAACAATGCTGCTATGAACATTGGTGTACATATATCTGTTTGTGTCCTTGTTTTCAGTTCTGCTGGGTATATAACCAGCAGTGGTATTGCTGGGTCATATGGCAAATCTATGGCTAGTTTTTTGAGAAACCGCCATACTGTCCTCCAGAACGGTTGGATCCTTCTGCATTCCCACCAGCAGTGGATGAGTGTTCCCCTTCTTTCACATCCTCTCCAGCACTTGTATTCTTCTGTTTTTTTCATAGCTGCCAATCTTATGGGTGTAAGATGTTATCTCATTGTAGTTTTGATTTGCATTTCCCTGATAGCTAGAGATTTGGAACATTTTTTCATGTGCTTTTTTGCCATTTGTATTTCTTCTTCGTAGAAGTGTCTGTTTAAGTCTTTTTCCCATTTTTTAAATGGGTTGTTTATCTTTTTATTTTCAAGATATAGAAGTTCTTTATATATGCACGTTATAAGTTTCTTATCAGATATATGGTTGCCAAATATTTTCTCCCACTGTGTGGGCTCCCTTTTTACTTTCTTGACAAACTCCTTTGAGGTGCAGAAGGCTTTAATTTTGAGGTAGTCCCATTTATCTATTAGTTCTTTTGCTGCTCGTGCTTTTGGTGAGATATTCATAAATCCATTTCCTATTACAAGGTCCTGTAGATGTTTCCCTACACTGCTTTCTAAGGTTTTTATGGTCTTGGCTCTTATATTTAGGTCTTTGATCCATCTTGAGTTGATCTTTGTATAAGGTGTGAGATGGTAATCCTCTTTCATTCTTCTACATATGGCTATCCAGTTCTCCAGACACCATTTGTTGAATAGGCCACTCTCTCCCAGTTGAGAGGGTTTGGTGGCTTTATCGAATATTATGTGGCTGTATATGTGAGGTTCTATATCAGAGCTTTCAATTCAATTCCATTGGTCTATGTGTCTCTCCTTATGCCAATACCATGCTGTTTTCACCACTGTAGCTTTGTAGTATGTTTTGAAGTCAGGTAGTGTGATTCCCCCAATTTCGTTTGTCTTTTTCAGTATGTCTTTGGCTATTCAGGGTCTCTTTCCTTTCCAAATAAATTTCATAGTTAGTTTTTCTAGTTCCTTAAAATTTCATAGTTAGTTTTTCTAGTTCCTTAAAGAAGGCTGCATTGATTTTTATTGGGATTGCATTGAATGTGTAGATCAGTTTTGGTAGGATAGACATCTTAATAATATTCAGTCTTCCTATCCATGAGCAAGGAATAGTCTTCCATTTATTCAGGTCTTCTTTGATTTCCTTGAACAATCTTGTATAGTTCTCGGTGTATAAGTTCTTTACCTCTTTAGTTAAATTTATTCCTAAGTATTTGATTTTTTTATTTACTATTGTGAATGGTATTTGTTTCTTGATTTCCCCCTGATCTTGCTCATTATTAGTGTACAGAAATGCTACTGATTTTTGTGCATTGATCTTATAACCTGCGACTTTACTAAACTCATTTATGAGTTCTAGAATCTTCGTTGTAGATCTCTCAGGGTTTTCTATGTATAGGATCATGTCATCTGCAAATAATGAAATTTTGACTTCTTCCTTTCCAATTTGAATGCCTTTTATTTCTGGTTCTTGCCTCAGTGCTCGAGCAAGTACTTCTAAGACAATGTTAAATAGGAGTGGAGACAGTGGGCATCCTTGTCTTGTTCCTGAGTTTAGAGGGAAGGAGTCTAGGATTTCTCCATTGTAAACAATATTGGCTTTAGGTTTTTCATATATACTCTTTATCATGTTCAAAAAATTCCCTTGTATTCCAATCTTTTGGGGTGTTTTTTAATCAAGAAAGGGTGCTGTGTTTTGTCAAATGCTTTTTCTGCATCAATAGATATAATCATGTGATTTTTTTCCTTCAATCTGTTTATATGGTGTATTACGTTGATTGATTTTCTTATGTTGAACCATCCTTGCATACCTGGGATGAATCCCACTTGGTCGTGGTGTATAATACATTTAATGTGTTGTTGAATACGATTAGCAAGTATTTTGTTAAGTATTTTTGCGTCTAGATTCATTAGAGAAACTGGTCTGTAATTTTCCTTTCTTGTGATGTCTTTGTTTGGCTTTGGTACTAGGGTAATGTTGGCATCATAGAAGGAGTTGGGTAATGTTCTTTCTGTTTCGATGTTTTGGAATAGTTTCAGCAGGATTGGTGTCAGTTCTTTCCGGACTGTTTTGTAGAATTCACCTGTGAAGCCATCTGGCCCTGGGCTCTTCTTAGTTGGGAGATTTTTAATAAGTAATTCTATCTCTCTGCTTGTGATTGGTTTGTTAAGATCATCAATTTCTTCTTTTGTCAATATGGGCTGCTTATGTGTTTCTAGGAATTTGTCCATTTCCTCTAGATTGTCATTTTTGTTGGAATATAGTTTTTCAAAATATCCTCTTATGATAGTCTTTATTTCTGTGGGGTCAGTGGTGATCTCGCCTTTCTCATTTCTTATTTTGTGTATTTGCATCTTCTCTCTTTTTTTCTTTGTTAATGTTGCTAAAGGTTTGTCAATTTTGTTAATCTTCTCAAAAAACCAGCTCTTGGTCTTGTTTATCTGTTCAAGTGCTTTCTTATTTTCTATTTCATTTAGTTCTGCTCTTATCTTTGTTATTTCCTTCCTTCTTCTTCCTGTTGGGTTACTTTGTTGTTGTTTTTCTAATTCCTTCAAATGTGCAGTTAGTTCTTCAATTTTTGCTCTTTCTTCTTTTTTGATATATGAATTTATGGCTATAAACTTCCCTCTCAGTATTGCTTTTGCTGCATCCCATAAATTTTGGTATGTTGTGTTATCATTATCATTTGTTTCAAGGTAGTCATTGATTTCTTTTGAGATTTCCTCTTTGACCCACTGTTTTTCTAAGAGTGTGCTGTTTAATTTCCAAATCGTGGTGTGAAATCTGGGCTTTTGTCCCTTGCAAATCTCCAGCTTGACTCCACTGTGGTCAGAGATAATGTTTTGTATGATTTCAATCTTTCTGAATTCGTTCAGCCTTTCTTTGTGGCCTAGCATATGATCTATCTTGGAGAATGATCCATGTGCACTTGAGAAAAATGTATATCCTGCTGTGTTTGGGTGTAGCGATCTATATATATCTATTAGATCCAGCTCCTCTAATATACTATCCAGATGTTTTGTTTCTTTGGTGATTCTCTGTTGAGATGTTCTGTCCAGAGTTGATAGTGGTGTATTAAAATCCCCCACTATAATTGTAGATGTATCTATTCTTTCACTTAGTTTTTCCAGCATTTGCCTCACATATTTAGAGGCACCCTTGTTAGGGGCATAGATATTTATGATTGTTCGATCTTCTTGACAGATTTTCCCTTTCACTAAAATGTAGTATCCTTCTTTGTCTCTCACAATTGTTTCACATTTAAAGTCTATTTTGTCTGATATTAATATAGCTACTCCTGCCTTTTTTTGGTTATTGTTAGCTTGTATGATTGTTTTCCAGCCATTCACTTTCAATCTCCATGCGTCTCTGGGTCTAAGATGTGTCTCTTGTAGACAGCATATGGATGGGTCATATTTCCTTATCCAATGTCCCAGTCTGAATCTTTTGATAGGTGAGTTTAATCCATTGACATTCAGTGTTATTACTATCAAGGAATTATTTGTGCTAGCCATATTTTGATTGGATTTGTGTTTGTCATATTTTTTTTGTCTTTTTTGTTATTGTTGTTGGTCTTATACTCTCCTCCAACTCTGCCTTTCCTGTTTTTTCCTTTCTTCCTGTAGAACTCCCTTTAGAATTTCTTGAAGGGGAGGTTTCTTGTTGGTATACTCTTTCAGTTTCTGTTTGTCTGCGAATATTTTGAACTCTCCATCATGTTTGAATGCTAATTTAGCTGGATAGAGTATTCTTGGTTGGAAATTTCTTTCCTTTAGTACCTTGACTATATCATACCACTGCCTTCTTGCCTCCATGGTTTCAGAAGAGAAATCAGCACTTAATCTAATTGAGCTTCCCTTGTATGTGATGGTTTTCTTTTCTCTTGCTGCTTTTAGGATTTTCTCTTTGTCTTGAGCATTGGATAATTTGACAAGTATATGTCTTGGGGTGGGCCTGTTGGGGTTTATGACTTGTGGAGTGCGCTGTGCTTCTTGGATATGTACATCTGTGTCTTTCAGTAGATTTGGGAAGTTTTCAGCCATTATTTCCTGCAACACTCCTTCTGACCCCTTTCCCTTCTCTTCACCTTCTGGAATGCCTATAATATGTATGTTTGAGCATTTTGCATTGTCATTCAAGTCCCTAAATCCTAATTGGATTTTTTCTATCTTCTTATTGACCCCTTCTACTATCTGTTTGATTTCTGAAGTACTGTCTTCCACATCACTAATTCTCTGGTCTGTCTCTTCTAGTCTGCTGATATTTGCTGCAAGTGTATTTTTGATTTCTTGAACTGTGGTGTTCATTCCCATCATATCTGTTATGTTTTTGCGTATGTCTGCAATTTCCCCTCCAAGTGATGTCTTCATGTTGTTAACCTCTTTCATTACTTCGTCAAATTTGTCGGTGATAAATGTTCTGAGATCTTTCATTGCTTGTGCCAAGTTTTGCTCCCCTTCATGATTATTGGTTTGTTGATTGGATTCAGGCATATTTTCCTGATTACTGGTTTGGTTTGTAGATTTTTGTTGCTTTCTGGTCATCTCTTTATCTTGACGGATTTAATCAGTTCCTTAGCTTCTTTGTCTGCTCTTGGAGGTTAATTAGCTGTTATTTTTGCATAGGTGTTATATCTTCTCTTTGTCACTTTTTTCTTCTTGTTCTAGTTTCTTGTTGTTGGTTAAGTTCACGCAAAGGCAAGTTCACTCAGCGACCATCTTGCCTCCCCCTCTCTGTTTATTTTTTTCTGTAGTATGTTTAGAAGTCAGGTAGTGTTATTCCCCAAGTTTCATTTTTCTTTTCGAATATGTCTTTGGCTATTCGAGGCCTATTTCCTTTCCAAATAAATAGTTTTTCTAGTTCATTAAAGAATGCTGTGTTCATTTTTATTGGAATTGCATTCAATCTGTAGATCAGTTTTGGTAAGATAGACATCTTAATAATGCTTAGTCTTCCTATTCACTGCATAACAACCTCTTTCATCATTGTGGCACATTCATTGCATTTGATGAATACATTTTGGAGCACTGCTACACTGATGGATTATAGTTTACATTGCAGTTTACACTCTCCCTGAGTACATTCAGTGGGTTATAGCAGATGTCCTGCATCTGTCCCTGCAATATCATTTAGGACAATTCAAAGTCCTGAAAATGTCCCCACATCACACCTCTTCTTTCTTCTCCTTGTCTTCAGAAATGCCCATGGCCACTGTCTCCACTTCAATGATACCATTTCTTCCATTGCTGGAGTCACAATTGTTCTATAGTCGAATACCGATAAGTCCACTCTAATAAATATTTTATTCCTCAATCCTGTGGACCCTGGATGGTGATGTATGCTCCACCTTTATATCGAGATGTGGCTTAAATACCACATGGCTGATGGATGCAATTTTCCTGTTTGCAGTTGTGGACACTCTTGGTTCCCTGGTGTGGTGGTTGACCATCTTCACCTCCCTGTTAGCTGACCTGGGTAAGATAGTTTTTTAAAATCCCTAATTATAGTTCGACTGTTATGTTTGGACTTGGTCCTTCCATCTCATTTAGTATTTCTATTTACCATACTTTCCTCTTGGGTTTGATTACCCTGTCCAGACTTTGGCTAGATTGGTTTCGTTATATTTGCACATCTTGTTCCTTCGAGTGGTTTAGAAGTGTTAAATCCTGTTGCTGTTCAGTGTCTACTAACCTTACCCCTTTTTATTTCCATCACTGTCCACACAGCCTGAAGGGGAAAGCCAAGGTCTCTGAACATGGGCAGATGCTACTCCATGTGATTCCACCTTCCACTGGCCACCTCACCCAACCTAAGCCCGTGAAGAATGAGGTGGGCTTTCCCCAGCTCTGTGCAGACAACTAGCACTGCCTGGTTCAAGGGCTAGTCCTGCTCACACAAAATAATAGAAGTTTCCAGATTCCTGTTTCTCCATCAGTTTGATCACATAAGTTAAATCTTTGAGGTTTTCCTCAAAATTTGTTTTCTGCTAAATGAATTCCAATCACGATTCTCCAATTGTGAAATAAATTTAGCAATTTTCTATTTTTTCTCTGATTTCAAAGATTTTGAGAGCATGAAATACTGACATAAAGTCCTCATGGACAAGGGTTTCAATCTCTTTCCTTTCCTCCTGGTCCGACTTCTTCCTATCTGCTCTTCTTTGTTGGAACTTTATCTAGGTCTCTGCCAGGATTACCAGGGCAGTGTGGGAAATGGGAGTCAGTCTGTTGCTTCTTCCCAGCAACAGACCAGCAGGACTTATCTGTGTGGTGAGGAGGATGAGTGGGAGAATCAGGAAGCAGCCTAACTCAATCCTAAATAGCACACAGAGGCACCAGTCAAAGGAGAATCAAGGTTATGAGAGTGGATTTAAGGCATCCCCTAAATCTGCAAGAGAAATTATTTTTAATTAATTTTTTATTTTTAAAGAAGCTTTAGATTACATAAATGTTACATTAAAAATATATAGTGCTCGCTTTGGCAGCACATATACTAAAACTGGAACAATACAGAGGAGATTAGCATGGTCCCTGCACAAGGATGACACAAAAATTTGTGAAGCGTTCCATATTTTTTAATGTGGAGAAAGTGGCCATGGCAGCTGCTGAGGGTAGGGAAAGGGAAGAAGAAATATAATGTGGAGGCATTTTCAGAACTTGGAGTTTTCCTGGGTGGTGCTGCACGGACAGTTGCTGGACATTGCATGTCCTGCCATGGCCCACTAGGTGGACTGGGTGAGAATGTAAGCTACAATGTAAACCGCTATCCATGTGGTACAGCACTGCTCCAAAATGTATTCACCAAATGCAATGAATGTGCCACGATGATTAAAGGTTGTTGATGTGGTAGTAGTGGGGTGAAGGGGGTGGGGGCTATATGGGGACCTCATAGTTTTTTTAATGTAACATTTAAAAAAAATTAAAAAATTAAAAATTAAATTAAAAAATATGTATATAAGGGACTCCCTTAAGAATACAATGGAAATAAAATATCAACCATCTGACAGTCTAGTAGAGTGGAAAGAATCTGACTGCAGATAAAAGCAATTAGGTGTTCTAGGCCCAATTGCCTGCTTCTGTGCTCTCTGCATGATTTGGTCAGCTACTTGGAAATAATCCAGGAGACATGTGTCTTAGGAACAATTAGGTGTTTACATTCTAACCCAAGTAGGCAAAGGTTTTGTCAAGTAGAGGAAGTGTTTTCTAAATGCTGAAGGCCACAAAAGATCTTTAAGCAGTTTAGGCTGGTGGGAGCAATGTATTCTGAGGGTGGGAGTTTAGGGTTACAAGGGAAACAAGACGACAGTAGATGAAGCTGTTCACAAAACAACGTGAGGTTTTGGTATCCCTGATTGTGTTCCTATGGAAATGTCGTGGCATGCCATGATTCCCTGGCAGCCCAAAGACAGCAAGGACCTGGGTGAGCTCCACGGAAATGGTGGCACCTGTTTTGAGCTTTACCTGCCCTATGACAAGAGAACAATCAGTCAAAATAAAATCTACTTGCCTACTCTTGACCTTCATTTTCATATCACATCATCAGTTGCTTAATAGCAAGAACATTTTAAAGAAACGTATATGCCTTGGATTGGTATACAGTTAGTCTGTCTGTTTAGAAACAGCATCAGGGCCAAGGAAAAGTTCCAACAGGAAGACAGGCTGGCATTAATCTTAACTAAGAGATGCTAACAAGTTTCTTAATTACAGTGAATGAGGGTTATCATTTGCAAACCACCTTTCCCCATCAGGAGAAGGTGTGAAGAGGTGGCAATCTTTATATTTCGCTTGTTTTTTCTTCCCAATTTAGGGGAAGGAGGGAGGGAAGCAATCATGATGTGATAAAATGCTAGAGAAAGGGAATGTCGGGCCATGAACAAAAACATATTAATCTCTAGGACTTCAGATTTCACCTAAGGAAACAAACATTTCCCTCTGTCAGGAAAGACCAGGGCTCCTGCACTTGCTGGAAAAGGGAGATAAGATTCAGCAGCTGAGCCAGGCTCTGTTGCACTTCAATGAGAAGGGTTTTTGTACAGTGAGATATCAGAGAAATATCACGGGGTTGGACGTTCGGCCCAGGGACCAAGGTGGAACTCAAACGTGAGTAAAATCCAAACTTTCCTCCCTCGGCTGTCTGTGCCTTGTGATCCTTGTGTTATAAAATGACCTATAAGCTCACTCTTTGCAGCCAGACTCTGATATCCTATGGGGTAAAGATAAAGATAAAGCCTGTAAGCAAACTTGAGAATCGAGTGCACATTTTCTCTGTTTCTCTGAAGGACAAGATTCAGTCACTGAGTGAGAATAACTTGCCTGAGTGATAGTTTCAGAAATTTACTGGGGAGCGTCATCACAGATTCTGAACAGAGCCTTGCTCAATGGTCAGAAAGGGAAACTCAGTTTTTGTGTGAGTGAGAGACTAAGAGAAACCACTGTGTGTTCAGTTTTGGCAAGGGAACCAAGCTGGAAATCAAACATATTTATGTTTCCAACTGTTTCTTACTGTTTCTATCCATTGGATTTGCTTTTTGTTCCTTCTTGTGTATCGTGGTGCAGGCCAGGGATGTAAAATATTCATTCCTAGGTTAGATATAGAGAAGGGAAAATTGTTCCCCAGGAGGCTAGCTGATGGCTTATTTTTCTGATTTCCAAATCAAAATAATTTATTTGGAGAAGGGATATTGTTGCCCCTCTCAGGGAAGGTTTTGTAGAGGAGGAAACTTAAGAAGAAGCACTATGGTTCACTTTTGGCCAAAGGACCAAATTGGAAATGAAATGTAAGTACATTTTTCCTCCATTATTTGTGAAGTTTTTGCAGTGTTGTAACATTTGTGTGAATTTGTGATATTTAGGCTAAATTAACCATTCCTAGTGACCCAAAAGTAAATGGCAGAAAATTGGCCAATTAGGTGAGCCAAGAAATTGTTGGATTTTTTCAAGGTGAATATGGTTTGTAGGGAGAATGAGAAAGAAAGAGCTGGAATTCCCTCCAAATTAGCCAATCTAGTCTGATTAGGTTCAAAAAGAGGAGGTTTTTGTTGAGGGAAAAGTGTGGGTCCTATCACTGTGGCTCACCTTCAGCCAGGGGACCAAGGTGGAGCTCAAACGTAAGTGCCCTTCTCTAACTGTTTTTCTTGTAGATTTGTGAAATTGGGGGCTTTTCATATTTGGGATATGGGTTGAGGTCAGTTCTAAGGAGAATGGGATTCTCCCTGAAAGCAGATGAGTAAGGGGCTGACAATCAGTTGATCTCAAGGAAGAACGTAGAGCCAGTCAGTTGTTGCAGCATTTAAATGGTCAGATTTTCTCCGTATCAGACAATCTAGTAAGAATGGCAACAGGAAGGTATTTTTGTTGAGGAGAAAGTAATTAAGCTAATACTGTGGATCACCTTTGGCCGAAGGAACCATCTGGAGATTAAACGTAAGTAATTTCTCTCTACTGCTTTCTGAAATGTATGTCTAATTGCCAGTATTGTCTAATTGAGGCTTAAGCATAAGTTTTGTGGTGATAATAATTGAGAGCATTTCAGATTTGTCATCAGTTTAAGAAAGTTAGACTCAGTTTCATATTTAGATTTGGAGACAAAAAAAATGGTGAAAATTGATCTAAATTAAATAACTCAGAAAAAAGTGTGTAGATTAATGAAGAACCCTTGGAATTATAAAGAACAAAAGTAATTTCATTTTCATTGGGTTTTGCCAAATATTTTATTGGTTTTTTGCTCATCATATATGATTAAGAAAAGGAGAGAAATGTATTTCTTAGTCTGTGTTCTCTCTTCTGCCTGAGAATTATTTTACAAGTAGAAAAATCAATAGTGTGAACTAAAAGCCAACAAAAAGCTAGAAAAGTATACCCAATTGTCAAGTAGAAGAGGTGGCTTAATGTCATTTTTTACAGTCTGAACTGTAACCTGTCAAAATCAGCTTAGAATGTTCATGTTCTTTTATAGGAAGAAGGCCTTTGAGACTAAACATGAAATGATCTTTTATGATAATGGTGGCAAGACTATTGTCCCCAAAATCCCAGTTTCAAAGAAATGTTTAAATGAAGGAAAGTAAAATTTATTGCATTTTTAATTGGCCAAGGACTTGTATAAAAGCACAAAACATTTTACTTAAAGAGTGGCCACATTTTTATACCACCAAGGATGCCGTGGCACAGCTAACGTGGGCCATAGACTTCTTGGCAGTATTTCTTCATGATTGAGTGACTTCCATGGCCATGCGCTCATGTGGCAGTGAGTGCCTGGCTGCTAAGGTCTGCAGCAACCCAGCACTGGTCCATTTAAATTTGCTGTGGCCTGATCTTCGTGACACACAGTGATACAAATTATGCTACGAATGAAATGCGGTGGACATAACCTAATGTGGGAAAAACAAGTAACATATCTATTTGTTAGAGATTTCAGATATAAAATTCACATTCATTTCTATTATTATATCCCCTTAATTAATTTTCACTAGGGGACTATAAAGAACTGAAAACGATTTTTTTCAGTGATATATAAATTATTTCAATACCTGTGATAAAATTTATTTAAATGGTAAAAGCATAATCCAAGAGATAAATGTATATAAGTCTTTCAGGGCAAACTTCACAGCAGCAAAAATCAAACTTAATGCCAGCAGGCTAACCTCTCAGGTCTTGATAAATTTTACTGACTTCACATCAAATATCATTTATGCATATTAACAGATAAATAGAAATAAGCTAAATTTGTGATGTTTTTAATTTTCAAAAATATAACTGATTTGGGTAGGAGTATGATATTTCAGTTGTACAAAATATCTAATTATTTATAAAAGTGATTAATAATTTTACATATATATTTTTTCAATACCTTAATTCTTTGATAGAAAAATTTTAATTTAGGTATTTTAATCCCATCGCCTCTAAAAGAGTTTATTAATTTGGCTTTCCTTAGCATCAGCTGATTTCAAAAGTGATGTTTAAGGGGGATTATTCTGGTCTAGACAAACTTGGCAGGGGGTATTTAGGGCCTTTAAAACTCTATTAAAAGCTAATAAGATTATTTGAAATAATGCCCAGATCTAATGGAGTAATTGTTCGATGTTTAAATGTGTAGGGAAACAAAGATGGGAATATCACAGAATGTTTTCCCTCTCCTTAATTTCTAGAGATCACATTATTTTTCCACCATGACTAATTTTATACAATTCTCTGGGAAAATTAGTCATGTAAGTTTAAAAGAGAAATTTAAAAAGTGCAGTGTCTTATGTTGAACTGCTTGGCTAGCTTTATAAAAACCATAAACTCATCTGCTGACTTCTCCTAGCAAAGGATTCTTGATTTGTTTTGTGACTTTAAACAAGAGAAAACTGAGTGGGGCTGTGGGGGACTTGCTGTCCCACTCGGGGCTGGAACACAAGGGGCATTTCCAGGGGCCACCTGGCAGCTGCTCAAGGTCAGGACTGAAGCCAGCCAGCTCCTCCTGGGCAGGTGGCCAGGGTCGCAGTGGACCCCAAATCTTCTCAGCACTTCTGGGCTGGCTGAACATCGCCCCACACAGCTAGAGACTCGGGCCAGGGCCCAGGACTCACCTAGAGCCTCTGGGGAGGGGAGAGTGGGTGGCAGGGCCCAGAAGGCAAAGGGGCCTCCCCATCCAGGGGCAGACATGGGCTTGGGACCCACTCTGCAGGGTGCATCCAGCCCTGCCACGGCGAGGGAAGCACGGGGGGCGGGGGCAGCTTTGAGCCTAGGGCAGCTCTGGAAGGGGGACGGGGCAGTGGGAGCCAGAGCCTTCCCCAGAGGCCGCTGCCTCATCTTCCTCCACGGGGACAGCCCACACCTGTCCTGGGTTCAGAACTATGGGGGTCACAAGAAGAGGTGTGGGTGTCTCTGCCGGTGGCACTGAGATCACTGCATGAGGCAGGGAGAGCAGGGGAAGGACAGAAGGTGAGGTCAGACCAGCGAGCCAGGAGACCTCAGGTGGTGTCAGAGTTAGAGCAGCGATGAGCCACCCGAACGCAAGGAAAGAGCCACAGGAGAAAGAGGTTGTTGATGGGGGAGCGGGGGGGGGGGGGGGGGGGGGTGTATGGGAACCTCTTATATTTTTTAATGTAACATTTTTGTGATCTCGATATCTTAAAAAAATACAGCCTCGTGGCTGCACTGACACGGAGTAGGCATGCTGCTGTGTGTCTGTCCCCACGCCCGCCTGACCACCCCTCTGTGCTTCCCTCCCCAGGGAGCGTGGCCAGCCCGTCCCTTCCTCTTCCCCCGTCCCCGGAGCAGCTCGCTTCTGGAACGGCCTCCGTCGTGTGCCTGTGAACGGCTACTGTCCCGGTAACGCCAAGGTCACCTGAAGGTGGACGGAGCCGAGTGGACCAAGGACGTCCAGAGCAGCGCCTGGAGCAGGACAGCGAGGACGGCACCTCCACCTCCACAGCGTCCTGACGCCGCCCGCGGCCCAGCACAGCGCCCACACCAAGGAGGACTGCAGGTCACCCCGAGGGCCTGCGCTCCCGCTGGTCAAGAGCTGCACCAGGAACCAGGCTGGAGCCTGCGAGGCCGCCTCGGCCAGGGCGCTGCCCTCTCCCCAGAGATGCCCGAGCCTCTCAGTCCTGCAGCCCCTCCCCAGCTCACCTTCCCCTGCCCCTTTAGGTTAAAGATCCTAATAATTGGGGGAAAGAAAAAAAAAGAATGAACTAATAAAGTAAATGAAAATGCTTTGCACCTGTGGTTTCTCTTTCCTGACTTAATGTGGTAATATGTTGTTTTTCAAATTGCCAATTTTTCCTTCTAGGGAACTAAATCATTAGTTGCCCCAAGGGCACCACCATTTACAGAAATCCATCCTCTACCCTGCCCTCTATAAGAGCCCACCTGTCTTCAGAGCCTGCTCCACCGCACAGGGCACGAGAGGCTGCCTTGCTTTCCCTTCTCAGCCAGCCCATGTGGTCTTTCCAGGGAGGACGTTCTGAAAGTCACACATGCTTGATCCTGTTAAACGTGTCCTGAGAACTTAACCCAAAGCAAGTTTTTAGAAGGAAACAGCGATAAGGAGAGTCATTTCCTGCAGTGTTATATTTAAACACACACACACACACACAAACCAGATACCACCTAAATGAGCAAGCAGTAAGAAAATGTTTAAGTCCATTAAGGTACTTCAAATTAATGGAGAGTATTAAGCCTTGGTTACATTTTTATTTTTATTTTTAAAGATTTATATATTTTTTTGTTTTTCTCCCCTTCCTCCCCACCCCAGTTGTCTGTTCTCTGTGTCCACCCGCTTCTTCTTCTTTGTCCGCTTCCGTTGTTGCCAGTGGCATGGGAATCTGTGTTGCTTTTTGTTGCGTCAGCTCTCCACGTGTGGGGCACCATTCCTGGGCACCCTCCTTCGCTTAAGTGTCCCTACCCACGGGGCGCACTCCCTGTGCGTGGGACACCCCCACGCGGGGGACACCCCAGCGCAGCAAGGAACTCCTTGGGCGCATCGGCACTGTGCGTGGGCCAGCTCCCCATGGGTCAAGGAGGTCCGGGGTTTGTACCTTGGACCTCCCATGTGGTAGATGGACACACTAACCACTGGGCCAAGTCTGCCATCTTGATTACATTTTTAAAGGCATATTGGGGCCCTTCTGTCTTCCAAGCACCCTAATGAGCACTTTAATGCTCACAACGCTGTGAGGTTAAAAATGAACATTAAACTATCAGGCACGTTCTATACAGTTCGGAGCTGGTCATTTCATAATCCAGCAGTTCCACTCCTAGAGGGAATCGTTCCACTCCTAGAGGGAATCATTCCACTCCTTATACCTGTCCACCAAAAATATATATATGCAATAGTGTTCAGAGCCAAAAACTGCAAATAACTGAAATGTCTACAACAGTGAAAAGGATAATTTCCTTGTGCTATACTTGCACATTGGAACACAGCTCAGTAAGGAGACTCAAGAAACCACAACTACACCCAACAATGTAGATGAATCTTATAAGCATGATGCTAAGCAGAAGAAACCAAATGCAAAAGGTACATTCTATATATATGTTTCTATCCATATGAAATTCAAAAGCAGAGGGAACTAAAATAAAGTTAGACATTGGGATGGGTGTCCTCTTGCATCAGGTGGGGTGGGGTGATGACTGGGAGGGCCAAGAAGAGGGTCTAGAGCTCTGCACTATTCTGCCCTCCGTTTGTGCAGTGCTGCTTTGTGAAAGCTGTATGATTACGACTTGTACAGTTTTCTGTATGTATATTATATTTCAAAATAAGTTCATCTAGAGGAATGCCTAAGACCCAGTTTACAGGTAAGAGAGACTGAGAAGAATAAGTAACATGTCGAGGCCGTACAGCTGGTAAACGGTGGGCAGGGATCACATCCCTCCTGCCTGAACCCGCCCTCTGAAGCCCCCACTGCTCTCCTTCCAGCGCTAACGGGGCTCTACAGACCACGTGGTCAGACGTGCTCCTTCCCCGCCTCCACCCCCTAGTGAGGAGCACCAGGTATGGAAACAGAAGGGCGCAGGCTTCAGCAGGGCACAAAGGACAGCGCTGAGAGCCCAGGTAAGAAATGTCATGTATTGGGGTGGGGTGGGGGAGCATGTGAAACCCACTTTGATTCTCCTCCCACTCCTGTGTGGGCACCGAGCCTTGCCCTCTCATTCTCCCACCCATCCAGCTAACACTCACTGAGTTTGCTCTCAGCAAACACTCTTAGGGAAGTACAGAGACACCTAAGGCAGCATCCCTTCCCTTGAACAACTGATAATCCAGTTTTTCTACTCTTTTTCCTTTCCCTCGTCCAACCTAGAGCAGTGGGTGGGAAAGCACGGTGGTGGGAAAGCTGGATATGGAGACCACTTGCTATCCTTCCTCTTAAGAGTATTCTCTATTATCACATTTTTTAAACTTAGAAGGTCTGAATAGAGTTCAGAAAGGCTAAATACCTTCCCTTCAAATTACATGAACTTACTCACACATCCCTGGGAGCCACATTCAACAATTAAGGGTTTCATTCTTTCTTTTTCACCCCACAGATATAAAACCACCTTTATTCAACCACTCCCACCCCACCCAAGGCTTAAGTCTCAGCTGGACACTCTACCCACCAGTGTTACTCCAAGAATCAGAAATTCCAATGACTTTTTGGGGAGGTAATTTTACCTCCCCCTCCCTGTTGTTTGCACTCATACTATCTGCTCCTCTTCTTTTCTTTTTAGGAGGCACTGGGAACTGAACCCGGGACCTCCCATGTAGGAGCGAGGTGCTTGATCCACCCCCGTTTGTTGCTTGTTATGTCTCCCACTGTGTTTCCTCATTGCATCATCTTATTGCATCAGCTTGCTGCTTCTTTAAGAGGTACCAGGACCAAATCTGGGGACTCCTATGTGATAGGCAGATGCCCAAATTCTTGAGACACATCGACTTCCTCATCACTGCACAGATTCCATGGAACAGCCTGATGGACACCAATGGCACAGGCTTTCAAGGATATTCCAGCTTTGGCATTATGGGAATTTTGCTGAATCAAACACCAGGGGAATGGTAGACTCCAAAGTGCCGAGAACCATGGTGGGAAGACATCACAGCCGAGATTTGGCTCCAACAGGAACCCTGCTGAGGCCCAACATGTTCAGCATCTGCTCCCTTACTGTTCTGGAGCTACAACTATTCCTCAACATTGATACTAAGCTGAGTGTCAGCAGGTTTGGCACAAGATGGGTGCTCAGCAGACATTCTCACCTGACTCTCCAATGCTCTTCCATTAAATTCAGCTCATACTGCCCTCACCCTCCCTAGTTCATTAGGCATTCAGCTCTTCAGTAAAAACTTAGCCTTTGTTTCTCTAATTGAACATCCCGTATACTCAGAGCCTCTGAAAATCTGAATCTTAAATTTTACTTTCTGTTAAACAAGCCAAACATGGCCA
Organism: Dasypus novemcinctus; assembly: GCF_030445035.2. Taxonomy (NCBI): domain Eukaryota; kingdom Metazoa; phylum Chordata; class Mammalia; order Cingulata; family Dasypodidae; genus Dasypus; species Dasypus novemcinctus. Next base: position 37,001 of record NW_026688337.1, on the reverse strand, counting down.
GGTGGCTGCAATATTAGACAGTGCAGACAAAACGCCGGGTACACGAGATTCAGGAGGGGGCAAGCAATTGTCTGAAATTTCTATTATCTTGCTCTGTAGACCGAGCAGAGCAAGGTCTCAAACCGTTTCAAAACTGTTCTTGCAAGCACTGTAGGAATGCACAGGGTTTCACTGCAGACCCAAGCACGCTGGAGGCTTGCAAGCCCCTCATTCTTCTGTAATTCTTCTATGAACCTGACGTCAGCTTCTCTTCAGAAAGCAACATTCTGAAACCAGAACCTCCAGAACCCAACAAGTAAAACCAGGTGTCATGGGATGAATTGTGTCTCCCGAAAGGATATACTGAAGGGTGAACCTTCCCATACTGTGAAGGTGGCCTTATTTAGAAATAGGGTCTTTGCTCATGCACTTAGTTCACGTAAGGTCATGCTGGACTGGGGTGGCCCTAACCCAGTGGCTGGTGTCCTAGTAAGGAGGGGGAGATTGGAAACCCCAGCTCAGGAAGGTCAGGGGAGGACTGCAGGGACACACCTGCAAGCCAGGGAACGCCAAGGCTTGAGGGAAGCCCCAGGAGCTGTGGGAGAGGAGGGGCGGTTTCTCCCTCTGAGCCTCCAGAGGAGCCAACCCTGCAACACCCGATTTCCAGCTTCTGCTCCCCAGGACCGTGAGAGAATATATTTCTGTTTGCTTTTTAGTTCAATAAAACTTTGCCTCAGGCTGCCATGAGCAGAGGTTGTTCCAGGAACTGGACGGAAGGGAAGGCGGGGCAGACAGGTCCAGCATCCCTCAGGGGTTCCCTGGCCTTCACAGACTGTGCTGATGGTGGGGATTTTCCAGGTGGCTGGTGGACAGGTGGTGGAATCCCGAGCTGACCCAGGCAGTTTCTGCTGTTTTCGGTCACGAAGTTTGTGCCCTTTGTTGCAGCATCACTACAAAACTAACCGAATGCGGCTGGCAAAGAAGAGCGCTCAGCTCCCCAAGTGCAAAATATTGCTTATTTTGCTTGAGAGTTTTTTGTGTAAAAAGCAGAACTCAAAATCAATAAACTTCGATACTTAGCCTAGAGGATTTCCAAGCAACGAGTTCAGTTATGTCCCAGGTTCATCTTGCTATGTATACAAACTACATGAGGAAAGGTAAAATGGTAATGTGAAAAAAAAATCTGTTAAATTGAATGGAACTAAGAATTATGATTTGGGTAATACATCATCTGTCTAGATTGCAAAAGATGCTAAAAGTAAGATATCAACTGCAAAGAAAGAATGAACTATAGATAAGGTCAAGGTAGACTTGATAACTTTTGCAAGTGGAAAGACATTAGGCATGTGCATATGGATCACTTCAAACAAGGAGCAGAAATGAGGAACAGAGATGGGAATATCCTGGAAAGATCTATGAAGGACCCTCTTGTCTAATGATATGAGAAATAGTCACAAGACATGTGTAAATTTAATACCTGATACTCCTTCATATCAGGTATTAAATTTTCAATAATTCACTTATTTTTTCTAATATAAAATAAAAAGTTGTATAATTCACAGTAGTTACATTATTAAATCTGATGTATATATATCATCCAACATACAAGCAGTAGATGCTTAATGGTCATTTTTTATTGAATTTAAGGAGAATATCTAAGCTACCCAAATAGATTTCAACCCATCTTTTAAATCAACTTTTAGATTGAATTGATCCTAGCTTGTCTTACAGACTTCCTGGAAGCTTCCATGCAGCTATGTCAGGTACATACATATTCCAAATTAGGATTTTTATACTGCTTTGTAGCAAAGTCTCTCTGAGTCAAGCAAACAGATGCCACTTAAAAGTTTCTGTTGAATGAACAGACAACATTAAGTCAACAATTATTTCAGTCTACAAAATTGTTATCAGATCATTCACATTTTAAAAAAATTTATTGAAGTATATCACTCATACATAAACATACATAAACATTACATGTATAATAATAATAGCGAACTTACAAAACAAACATATAACATCATACAGGAATCTCCTATCTCACCCTACCGCCATTAACTTGCACTATTGCTGAACATTTTTAAATAGTTATTTTTTTGTGTGTGTCTTTATTTTTTTTAATGTTACATTAAAAAAATATGAGGTTCCCATATATTCCCCACTCCCCTCACCCCACTCATTTCCCCATAACAACAACCTCCTCCATCATCATGAGACATTCATTGAATTTGGGGAATACATCTCTGTGCACCGCTGCACCTCATGGTCAGTGGTCCACACCATAGCCCACACTCTCCCACAGTCCACTCAGTGGGCCATGAGAGGATATACAATGTCTGGTAACTGTCCCTGCAGCACCACCCAGGACAACTCCAACTCCTGAAAATGCCCCCGCATCACATCTCTTCCTCCCACTCCCTAACCCCAGCAGCCAAAATGGCCACATTCTCCACACCAATGCCATATTTTCTTCGATTACTAATCACAATAGTTCATGAATAGAATATCAGTAAGTCCACTCTAATCCACACACTATTCCTACATCCTATGGACCTTAGAATGTTTGGGTCCACTCCACATCTATATCAAGAGGGCCTCAGATTTCACATGGATGCTGGATGCAATTCTCCTGCTTTCAGTTGTAGGCACTCTTGGCTCCCTGGTGTGGTGGTTGACCTTCTTCACCTCCATGTTAGCTGAGTGGGGTAAATCCAATAAACCAGAGTGTAGGAGTTGCAAGTCTGTTGAGGTTCAGGGCCTGGCTATCGCATGGTCAGTCCAGAGATTCAAGTCCCCTGGGTATACAGTAAATCCCAGCATCAACAATAGTTCCAGTAAAAGTAACAGGAGAAGCTTGTGGACAAAGATCACATCTGAGCCCAGCTCCATCACACAGAAACACAAACTCCAATGTTGGGCCAATTGACATGTCACTGAACTCCATCTGCCATGACCATAGAACCTGTGGGTCTCTGTAGCCCTCAGAAGATCCAATACCTGGGGTTTTATCTACTTTATCTGTCTCTGGAACTCTGCTGAGGTATGCATAAGAGCAACCCCTCTGATAACCTCCTGGCTCTTTTTGGAGACTCATAACCATATAAACTCATTTGTCCTTTCCATTTTCCCCTTTTATTGAAGTCAAAAGCATGTTTAACTCCTGGTATTATATGTGGACTGAGATATTCTGCTGGTCTAAATTGACCCTTTTATTCAAGGACATTTTCTAATTACATCATCAGCTGGTACTTGGTAGTAATCCCTCAGCACCAGGGAGGCTCATCCCTGCGAGTCATGTCCCACACTGAGAGGAAGGCAAGACATTTACATGCTGAGTTTGGCTTTAAGACTGGCCTTATTTGACCAACATGGACACTCTCAGGAGGTAACTCTTAGGCATCCTGCAGCTCTAGTCCTTGTTCTTATTTCAGGTGCACAGGCTTACAAGCATAGTCATTAGTGTCAATGGCTCATTGTTGGACCTTCTTTCTTTTTTGGTCTTTGCTGTTGCACTTGGGGAATTGTTGCTGTTCCTTTAGTGACTGTGATAGAGCTCCCCTGGCTAGGAAGCCAGCACTCCCTCAATTGTTGTTTTTAATTGTAACCACTATGAAAATATCCAAACATTTTTATGTACCCTGGATATATGCCCTGGACAACTCCTTGCCAACCATGGGTCCCCTGTCAATAACATCCCACACCAGTATTCCTCCCCTGTCATTGTTCAACCTCTCTCTGATCCAAAACGTCTCCAAAAATGAAGCCCAATATATTGCCAGGTTCCATTAATAGTGAAATGGAATACAGTGATGAGTTTAAAGGTTAGATATAGAATACATATATTAATTTAGAAAAATTAAGGTAAAAATAAATTGGGGTATCAAAAAATTAAAAATGCAAAAGCTTTGTTTTTGATGTTTTCCCTTCCATCACTGCAATAAGTGTTGCCCTGTATGCAAATTGGCAAGGCAACTTCTTCCGTCCTTTCCTCAGTGTCTACGTCCTTTGTTTTTCTTTTTCTTTTCCTAATTATTAAGCTCATCTTCACAAAAGTTTTGGATCACAGTAATTCATATATACAATATACAGTACTCCCACATATTCAACATAAAACCCTTTTCCCTTCCACAGCAATAATCTTTTTACATAATTCATACTATATTTACTGAAACTGATGTACAGATATTGAGACAATAGCTTTCAAACAAGGTAACATTTGGGTTTACATTGTGGTTTATATAAAATTTTTGATCACTTTATGTTTTACATTATGATTTACATTTTAGCCTACCAGCCACTATATATTTTTGGTGTAATTTAACATGTCTTATATCCATCCTTGTGTAATCTCGTGGAACACTTCTTTTGCCCACACAGTTACATTGGTTCCATCTATTCAATATCTTTTTCCCCCTCCGTTAGGGCCCACAGAGACAGTAAATCTTCATTGCTTGAAGGGCCATGTTCAGAAATATTTGCAACAGTGTTGAGGGCTTGACATGCGTGACTGCCCTAATATATTGGGAGCCACCATTTCTCTCGAGAGATACAATGCCCTCTATTTGAGAACATCAGTCCTCCCCAGGATGTGGGTATACCTTCACTCTCATTATATGGGTCTCTATCCAATGATATAACCCACTATGGCAAAATGAGCACTCACACACTCCCTAGGAGCCTGTCCTTCATCAGATTATCCCCTTTAAGCATCTTAAACACATAACCTCTTTTATTATATTTTTGAAAAAGTTTTCTCAGCATTATATGCTCAACCATATTCCTGAAAATCTCCTATGTTTGTATGTTCCCCCACCCTCCCCCCACTTTCTTGGGCAATATTACCCATCCTCCCATCCCTAGCCCCCCTCAAGCCTGCAAAGCCCCACCCAAAGGTCACCCTACTCCCCCATTTTATCCCTTCCTTTACAAATACTTATTTCCAGCTTATCATAGATTTCACCCATGTAGGTGTCCGCTTACATCCTTCCTCTACCCCCCAATTTCCTTTAAGCCTATCATCCAGGCTCTAGCTCTCTGAGGCAGCTTGGTTTACTTATTTCATATCATTGAGATCATGTAGTATTTGTCCTTGATTGCCTGGGTTGCTTCACTCAACATAAGGTTCTCAAGATTCATCCATTTTATCACGTGTGTTTGATGTGTATTCGTTCTTAAAGCTAAGTAGTATCCACTGAATGTATATACCATGTTTTATTTATCCATTCATCTGTTGTGGGCATTTGGTTTGATTCCAACTTTTGCCAATAGTGAACAATGCTGCTATGAACATTGATGTGCATATATCGGGTTGTGTCCTTGTTTTCAGTTCTATTGGGTATATACTCAGCAGTGGAATTGCTGGGTCATATGACAAATCTATAACTAGTTTTTTGAGAAACCGCCAAACTGTCCTCCAGAATGGTTGGATCCTTCTCCATTCCCACCAGCAGTGGCTGAGTGTTCCCATTCCTCCACATCCTCTCCAGCTATTGCCATCTTCTGTTTCTTTTATAGCTGCCAATCTAATGGGAGTAAGATGGCATCTCATTGTAGTTTTGATTTGCATTTCCCTAATAGTTAGAGATTTGGAGCACTTTTTCATGTGCTTTTTAGCCATTTGTATTTCTTCTTTGGAGAAGTGTCTGTTTCAATCTTTTTTCCATTTTTTAAATGGGTTGTTTGCCTTTTTATTTTCAAGATATAGGAGTTCTTTATATATGCAGGTTATAAATGTCCTATCAGATATATGGTTACCAAATATTTTCTCCCATTGTGTAGGCTCTCTTTTCACTTTCTTGACAAACTCCTTTGAGGTGAAGAAGGCTTTAATTTTGAGGAAGTTGCATTTATCTACTTGCTCTTTTGTTGCTCTTGCTTTGCGTGTGAAGTTCATGAAGCCATTTCCTTTTACAAAGTCTTGTAGATGCTTCCCTACACTGCTTTCCAAAGTCTTTATGGTCTTGGCTCTTATATTTAGGTCTTTAATCCAAATAGAGTTGATTTTTGTATAAGGTGTGAGTTGGTAATCCTCTTTCATTCTTTTACGTATGGATATCCAGTTCTCCAGGCACCATTTGTTGAATAGGCCATTCTCTCCCAGTTGAGAAGGTTTGGTGGCTTCATTGAATATTATATGACTACATATATGAGGATCTATATCAGAAATCTCAATTCAGTTCCATTGGTCTGTGTGTCTCTCCTTGTGCCAATACCTCTGCCTATTGTTGGCTCTCTTTGCATCTGGCCTCATCAACCGAGTCTGTGTCACCACCTGCTTCATCTTCTCCATGGTTGGTCTGTACTACATCAACAAGATCTCCTCCACTCTGTACCAGGTAACAGCTCCAGTCCTTACACCAGCCAAGCTCATGGGCAAGGGCAAGAAGAGAAATTGACCCTGAATGTTCAATAAAGTTAATTCTTTGTAGTATGTAGCTTTGTAGTATGTTTTGAAGCCAGGTAGTGTGATTCCTCCAATTTCATTTTTCTTTTTCAATATGCCTTTGGCTATTTGGGGCCTCTTTCCTTTACAAATAAATTTCATATCTAGCTTTTCTAGTTCATTAAAGAATGCTGTGTTGATTTTCATTGGGATTATATTGAATGTGTATATCAGTATTTGTAGGATAGACATCTTAATAATATTTACTCTCCCTATCCATGAACAGGGAATATTCTTCCATTTGTTTAGGTCTTCTTTGATTTCCTTGAACAGTGTTGTGTAGTTCTCTGTGTATAAGTCTTTTACCTCTTTAGTTAAATTTATTCCCAGGTATCTGATTTTTTTATTTACTATTGTAAATGGTATTTGTTTCTTAATTTCCTCTGAGATTACTCCTTATTGGTGTAGAGAAATGCTATGGATTTTTGCACATTGATCTTATAACCCGCAACCTTACTAAACTTATTTATGAGTTCTAGAAACTTTGTTGTTGACCGATCAGGGTTTTCTATGTATAGGATCATGTCATTTGCAAATAATGAAATTTTGAATTCTTCCCTTCCAATTTGAATGCCTTTTATATCTGGTTCTTGCCTCAGTGCTTGAGTGAGTACTTCTAAGACAATGTTAAATAGAAGAGGTGAGAGTGGGCATCTTGTCTTGTTCCTGACCTTAGAAGGAAAGATTTTAGGATTTCACCATTGTAAACAATGTTGGCTGTGGGTTTTTCATATATACTCTTTATCATGTTCAGAAAGTTTCCTTCAATTCAAATCTTTTGCAGTGTTTTTATCAAGAAAGTGTGCTGTATTTTGGCAAATGCTTTTTCTGCATCTATAGATAAAATCTTGTGGTTTTTTTCCCTTCAATCTGTTTATATGGTGTATTACATTGATTGATTTTCTTATGTTGAACCATCCTTGCATACCTGGAATGAATCCCACTTGGTCTTGGTGTATCACTCATTTAATGTGTTGTTGAATACAGTTAGCAAGTATTTTGTTGAGGATTATTGTGTCTTGGTTCATTAGAGAAATTGGTCTGTATTTTCCTTTCTTCTGGTGTCTTTGTTTGGCTTTGGTACTAGGGTAATGTTGGCATCATATAATGAGTTAAGTAATGTTCCTTCCGTTTTGATTTTTTGGAAGAGTTTCAGCAAGATTGGCATTAGTTCTTTCCGGAATGTTTTGTAGAATCCACCTGTGAAGCCATCTGGCCCTGGGCTCTTAGTTAGGAGGTTTTTAATGACTGATTCTATCTCTTTACTTGTGATTGGTTTGCTGAGATTATCCATTTCATCTTTTGTCAATATAGGCTGCTTATGTGTTTCTAGGAATCTGTCCATTTCCTCTGAATTGTCATTTTTGTTGGAATATAGTTTTTCAAAGTATGCTCTTATAATAGTCTTTATTTTTTGTGGGGTCAGTGGTGATATCTCCTTTCTCATTTCTTATTTTGTGTATTTGCATTTTCTCTCTTTTTTTCTTTGTTAGTCTAGCTAAGGGTTTGTCAATTTTATTGATCTTCTCAAAGAACCAGATCTTGGTTTTGTTTATCTTTTCAAGTACTTTCTTATTTTCTATTTCATTTAGCTCTGCTCTTATCTTTGCTATTTCTTTCTTCCTTCTTGCTGTGGGGTTACTTTGTTGTTTTATCTTTTACTAATTCCTCCAAATGTGCAGTTAGTCTTCAATTTTAGCTTTCTTCTTTTTTGATGTATAAATTTATGGCTATAAATTTCCCTCTCAGTACTGCTTTTGCTGCATCCCATAAGTTTTGGTATGTTGTGTTATCATTTTCATTAGTTTCAAGGCAGTTATTAATTTCTTTGAGGTTTCCTCTTTGACCCACTGTTTTTCTAAGAGTGTGCTGTTTAATTTCCATATCTTGTTGTGAAATCTGGGCCTCTGGCCCTTGCAGATTTCCAGCATCACTCCATTGTGGTCAGAGATATTATTTTGTATGATTTCAATCTTTATGAATTCATTGAGCTTTTCTTTGTGGCCTAGAATGTTGTCTATCTTGGAAAATGATCCATGTGCACTTGAGAAAAATGTATATCCTGCTGTATTTGGGTGTAATGATTTGTATATGTCTATTAGGTCCAGCTCCTCTAATATACTGTTAAAAATTTTTGTTTCTTTATTGATTCTCTTTTGAGATGTTCTGTCCAAAGTTGATAGTGGTGTATTAAAGTCTCCCAATATAATTGTAGAGGTATCTATTCTTTCACTTTGTTTTTCCAGTGTTTGCCTCACATATTTGGATGCGCCCTTGTTAGGAGCATAAATATTTATGATTGTTCATTCTTGTTGAAAAATTATCCCTTTCACTAATATGTATTATCCATTTTTGTCTCTCAAAATCATTTCGCATTTAAAGTCTATTTTGCCTGATATTAATATACATACTCCTGCCTTTTTTGGTTATTGTTTGCTTGTAAGATTGTTTTCCAGCCATTCATTTTCAACCTCCTTGAATCCCTGGGTCTAAGATGTGTTTCTTGTAGACAGAAAATAGATGGGTCATATTTCCTTATCCAATCTTCCAGTCTGAATCTTTTGACAGGTGAGTTTAATCCATTGATATTCAGTGTTATTACTTTCAAGGAATTGTTTATGTTAGCCATATTTCATTTGGACTTGTGTTTGTCATATTTTGTTTGTTTGTTTTCCTTCTCTTTTTGTCTTTTTGGTTGCTTTACACTCTCCTCCATTTCTGCCTCTCCTGTTTCATTCTTCCTGCAGCACTCCCTTTAATATTTCTTGAAGGGCAGGGTTCTTGTTGACATACTATTTTAATTTCTGTTTATCTATCAATATTTTGAACTCTTCATCATTCATCATTTTTGAATGCTAGCTTAGCTGGGTAGAGTATTCTTGGTTGGAAATTTTTTTCTTTCAGTACCTTGACTATATCATACCACTGCCTTCTTGCCTCCATAGTTTCAGATGAGAAATCAGCACTTCATCTTATGGAGCCTCCCTTCTATGTGATTTTTCTCCTTTCTCTTGTTGCTTTTAGAATGTTCTCTTTGTCTTGAGCATTGGATAATTTGACAAGTATATGTTTTGCAGTAGGCCTTTAGGGATTTATGGTGTTTGAGGTGTGTTGTGCTTCCTTGACATTTACATCCATCTCCTTCAGCAGATTTGGGAAGTTTTCAGCCATTATTTCCTCCAACACCCCTTCTGTCCACTTTCCCTTCTCTTCTCCTTCTGGGATGCCTATAATACATATGTTTGTGCATTTTGCATTGTCATTCAAGTACCTAAGTCCCAGCTGGATTTTTTTTTAACTTTTTATCTATCAGTTATACTATCTGTTTGATTTCAGATGTATTGTCTTCCACATCAATAATTCTCTCCTCTGCCTCTTCTAATCTGCTGTTATTTGCTGCAAGTGTATTTTTGATTTCTTGAACTGTGGTGTTCATCCCCATAATAGCTCTTATCTTTTTGTGTATTTCTGCAATTTTCTCTCCATGTGAATTCTTCATATTGTTAGTCTCTTCCTTTACTTCATTAAGTTGGTCTCCAATATATGGTTTGTTTTTTTTTTAAAGATTTATTTTTATTTATTTAATTCCCCTCCCCTCCCCCGGTTGTCTGTTTTCTATGTCTTTTTGCTGCGTCTTGTTTCTTTGTCCACTTCTGTTGTCATCAGTGGCACGGGAAGTGTGGGCGGCACCATTCCTCGGCAGGCTGCTCCCTCCTTCGCGCTGGGCGGCTCTCCTTATGGGTGCACTCCTTGCGCGTGGGGCTCCCCTACGCGGAGGACACCCCTGTGTGGCAGGGCACTCCTTGCGCGCATCAGCACTGCGCATGGGCCAGCTCCACACGGGTCAAGGAGGCCCGGGGCTTGAACCGCGGACCTCCCATGTGGTAGACGGACGCCCTAACCACTGGGCCAAAGTCCGTTTCCCTCCAATATATGTTTTGAGATCTTTAATTACTTGTCTGATGTTCTGTTCCTCTTCCTGGTTTTTAGTTTGTTCATTGGATTCAGCCATGTTTTCCTGATTATTGGTTTGGTTTGTAGTTTTTTGTTGCTGTCTGGTCATCATTTTATCTTGGTGGTTTTAATCAGTTCCTTAGCTTCTTTGTTTACTCTTGGGGATTGATTAGTTGTTGTTTGTGCATAAGTGTTATGTCTCTCTTAGTCACTTTGTTCTTCTTACTCTATTTTCTTGTTGTTGGCTAAGTTCACTTTGAAGGAAAACATTAGGGGCAGGGAGAACAAAATGAGTAAGAAAAGAAAATACATAAAGTAGTATTGGTAATAAATGTTAACAGAGCAACAATGTGAGATCTAGGAGAATGGATATTAGACCATATAAGTTGTGTACAGTTATCGCAATAAGTAGAGTACTTATAATGAGACAGTCAACTGAATATGGGGAGGAATATAGTATGAATTAAAAAACCAGTGTTTTCATGAGAGAGGGAAAGAGAAAAGAAAGACAATAATATCAAGAGTAGACAAAAGAGAGAAAACAGAACAAAGGTATTAGAACTTAAAAGTCATTCAATTTGGGGGGCCAAAGAAAGGGAGGTGGAATGTAAGAGAAACAGTAGATGATAGAGGATAGAAAGATGTAACAGAATGTGGATAGTATAGGTGGCCAAAATCAATACACAGAGAAAAGAGGAAATGGAGGATGAGAAAACACAGCAAATATTAAGCAGTCCCTGGGGCACCTATTGTATAAAGAAAATAAAATAAAAAAGAAGAAAAAGAGAGAAGTGAAAAAAAGAAAGAAGAGAAAAAAGGGGGCAAAGAAAAGCAGGGAAACAAGCAAGAAAAAGAAAAAGGAAAATACTAAATAAGTGAGAAAGAACCTTGGAGGATAAAACAGGAGAAAAGACCAAAGACAATGCAATATTAGCAACCACGACAAAAACAAAAAACAAACAAACAAAAAAAGAACCAATGTTTCAAGCTAGGAATCCTCTTGGCAGTTAAATAATATGCTTAGGGATCTGACCTTCCCCCTTTTCCCTTCCTCACTTCTCTCTCTCCCAGGGCAGCAGGAAAGCTGCCTGAAAGGTCCAGTAGGAGATTCAAGTAGGTTCTTGTTGAACCAACTCAACACAGAAGACTATGGCTCTTTATTTCCACCATGAGAGCACCTACACCTCACCAGAAACCCCAAATATGCTACTGGAAGCTTGGATCACACGACCTACATTCCCTACCCCTTAGGCATGCTAGGGAGGTCTAATTGATTTTCTGACTCCACCTTCTCCCAGACCAAGTTTCCTACTCCAGGACATTTAGGTAAATTGGGCTTTCTCAACAGATTCACCTCTCCTTTCTTCCAAGACTCTCTCCAAGTCAGCTGGTACACCTTCCAAGTTCAAGGAGAGAGAGAGAGAAAAATACAACACAAAACACAGAGGGCTAGGGTAATCAAGGACTCAGACAGACCTCAGGGCGCAGTGAATTCAGGCATGGGAAGTCTGTGATATTGCAGACTCAAAGTGTGTGAGTCTCTGGAGTGTGGGCCACCAGGGTTTAGGGGACACAGACCTGGGAACCACACATCTGGTTAAAATGGGGCCTGGGAACACCACAGCACAATAAAGCCTTCAGGGATAGCTGAGGCTGGGATGCAAACCCTAGGGGGAGGGGCCCCACCCACAACTGCTGGCCTCCATGTCAGAAACCCAAAATTCCACCTCTCACAAGAATCTCCTCAGTCACTGTCTCACCAAATCGACATCCAGACACCTCCCGCCCTGCAAGCCCCTGAAACAGCCCGCTCAGGGCTTGGGAACACCCCGGCACAACCTTAACTAGTTATTAAAGAGCATTGTCAATATATTACTACTAATCAAAGAATTTTCCCCCAACCCACCCTATTATTATTATTATATTTCTATCATTTATATATGAAGACACAAAAACAATAATTGTATAATAAAAGTTGTGAATTTACAAACCAAACATGCATAACATTATACAGGAATCCCATACATTAAACTTCCACCAACACGTTGCATTACTGTGAGATAACTGTTGCACATGAAGGAAGAATATTGTCAAAATCTTACTACTAATTCTAATCAATATCTTACATTTGGTGTATTTCCCCCAAAACACCCTGTTACTATTTTTTAATATATTTTTATGATAAAATTTGTAATTCCATACAACAATCATGTACATGTGAGGAATGTACAAGCAACACTCCTCTAGCAACACATCATACTGTGGCGGAATATTTGTTACAAATAAGATAATGTCATCTGATTATTACCACCTCCATTGTATACCTTTGGCACACATTTTGCATACTGCCCCATTATCAACAAAGAACATCTCTGGCATAGATGCAAGAATATTATATAATTGCCGCTAACCACAATCCAGAGTTCACTCCAGCTATATTTTTCCCATGCTTCCCCACATTCCCACCACCCTGCAGTAATGATGTACATTTGCCTCAGCTAACAAAGGACATTCTTGCATTTGTACCACCCAACACAGTTCCCATCCACCTCTTGGCTTGCCATGCTATTCAGTTCCTGGAATATTCTCTAGTATTCTGTTGACTGGCTTTTACATCCCTAGACAGCCATTTTTAGCCACATCCCCTTTTATAAACTAACTGTTAATCACTATGTATTATCATCCACTCTATACATTTCCACACTGATACAGTAAAGCTAATTAAAACTTCTACAACACTAAATATCAGTAGTCCAAAACTGGTCTCCACTTATTTCCTTTGAGAATCTTCCACCTACCACCAGGTCTTGAAGACTTTTTCCTATATTTTCTTCTAGCTTTATGGTTCTTGCTTTTACTTTTAGATTTTTTATTCACTTTGAATTAATTTTTGGATAAGGAGTGAGAAAGGGGTCCTCTGTTCTTCTTTTGGCTATAGATATCCAGTTCTTTCAGCACCATTTGTTGAACGGACTATTCTGCACAAGATGTGTAGATTTGACAGGCTAGTAAAAAAATTGCTTGACCATACATGTGATGGTCTGTTTCTGAATCTTCAGTTGGATTCCATTTGTCTAGGTGTCTTTCTTTATGCCAATACCATGCTGTTTTACCACTATAGCAAGATAACATGCTTTAAAATCTGGAGATGAGAGTTTGCTTTTCCTTTTTAAATGTTTCTGGCTATTCAGGTCCCCTTACCCTTCCAAAAATTTTTGATAATTGCATTTTCAATTAAAAAAATGCTGGTAGAATTTTTATCAGGATTGCATTGAATCTACACATAAATTAGAGTAGAGTTGACATCTTAATGATATTTCATCTTCCAAAGCATGAGATGGAATGTTCCTCCAGTTATTTAGGCCATTTTTATTTCTTTTAACATTGAGTTGCAGTTTTCTGAATACTAGTAGTTTGTATAATTGGTTAAGTTTATTCCTGCCTATTTGAGTGTTATCTGCAATATTTTATTTTCACCACTCTTTTAACATTTGGTACTTTTATTGATATAATCTTCATTTATAGACTCTCTTCCAAGCCTCTCTCTCCTGTCTTTTCTTCTCAGGCTCTAGCACACCCTTTGGTGTTTCCAGAAAATCTGGTCTCTTTAAAAATTCTTCCAAATTCTGTTTATCTCTGATATTCTAAACTCACACTCATTTTTGAAATATAATCTTGCCAAATATAAGATTCTTGAATGGACATTTTTCTTTTGTAGCCTCATAAATATACCATACCACTGTCTTCTTGTCTCCATGGTTTCTTGTGAGAAATCAGCCCTCTGTCTTATTGGGTATCCTAATTTTTTTTTGCATTGCTTTTATCTTGTTCTCAGAATTCTCACTTTGTCTTTGGCATTTGAAATTTTGATCAGAGTATGTCTGAATTTGTTCTATTTGGAGTATTTTGAATGGGAATACATTGGGTTTCTTAGACAGGGATGTCTATGTCCTTCAATAGGGTTGGGAAATTTTCTACCATTAGTTCTTCAAATATCCTTCTGCCCCTTTCCCCTTCTCTTCTCATTGTGGGATACCCATGAGATGTATGTCTGCATGACTTTTCACATCATTAGTTCCCTGAGGCCTTGTTAAAATTTTTCCATTCTTTTCTTCATCTGCTCTTTTGTACGTTCACTCAGAGGCCATTTTTTAAGTACACCAATCCTATCTTCTGCCTCCTCAAATCTGCAATTTATGATTGCAATATTTTTTAATTTGACTTATTGCACCATTCATTCCCATAAGATCTGTTTTTTTTCCTATGTATGCCTTCAAATTTTATTTTGTCTCATCCAATCTCTTCTTAATCCTTAATCTCTTTAGCCATCTCACTGAATTTATTAAGAAGATTTGTTTGAACATATATATGATTAGTTGTCTCAACTCCTTTAGGTAGTCTGGAGGTTTATCTTGTTCCTCTAACTGGGCCATAGTTTCCTGTTTCTTGGTGGGGATGATAATTTTTTGTTGGTGTCTTGGCATCTGGCTTACTACAGTATTTATTCTGGGTGTAGTTTTTCACTTTAGTTTAGGGCTTCCTGCCCTTTCTCCCTTGCTGGTTGTGTAGTAGGAGACAATGATGTAGTTGGTGTTACAAGATATGGAGGCTGAAGATGCCCTCATTTTACAAGGCACCAAGGAAGCTTCTCTGACTTTCTTCTTTGCAAGGGGTAGTGACAAAGTCACATTTGTGGAAAAACACAAGTTGTGCTGGCCTAGACTGTAGCTGCCCAGAGAGACTGAGGAAGCTTCATACCCCTTTCTCCCTTGCCTTGGGTAGGGGTGGAACTGCAGGTGTGGGCAACAATCTATGCAGTTTGGATCCAAAGATGACCATGATTACCCTGGTAGAATTCTGATTATTCAGTGTTTGCCAGCCGAATATACCTGAGGTTATCTGGATAGACTTGTGCAGGGCCCGCCATCATCCTCTCTGCAAGAGGTGGGGCTGAAGCCTGGTCTAAGGCTGCAGGGTGATCTGAGTGAAATAACCTGGTTCCTACAGTCAATGTGATTTTTGTTCAGCCCTGTTACCCCTCACGCTGGGGGCAGGGTCAAAATGGAGCATAACAGCCTCTTCCAGACTTCGACAGTTTCAAACTTTAGATAATCTTAGGATTATACTTTAGCCAGCCAAATTTCCTAATCAGTAGCTGAAAGCAGTGGCCATACATCTCCTCTTCCCCTCTTTTTGGGAATGGAGCTTCCAATTCCAGCCACAGAATTGCACTGGGCGAATTGCAATGCCAACATCGGGTGATCAAATGCATCTGAGACCTGGTCAGTATTTCCTAGAGAAGCTGCCACAGGGCCCCAGCTTCCTCCCTGTAGAGGTGGGGCTGGGGCCCAGGCTAGACATGCAATATGGCCTGGATGGAACAAAGCGAGTCCCCACCAGCAGTGTGATTTTCAATCCTCTCTGCTTTCTCTCTGCCAGGCAGAGTTAAGATGCCAGCTACCGGCCTCTTTCTCACTTGAACAATTTTGATCTTTAGCTGTTCTTAGGATTATATTTTTGCCCACTGAATTTATTCATGAGTAGCTGAAGTTGGTGCCCAACTGTCTCTTCCTCCCCCATATTTTGGGAGTGAAGCTTTCAATTCCAGCCACGGAAGAGTGGACAAACGAAAATCAACATATTTCATTGGCTGAGCATCATCCCTTATAACCTAAGCATTCTTCAATGAGTATAGTATATTAAGGCACCCACAATTACTATTTGATGGCAATAAGAAACGAAAAATCTATCTAAATAAAAAAAGGAGGTAGAGTAGGAAATCAAATCATCTTTTGTGACAATGAAAAGAAAGGCATGGATGGTAAAGGGTCTAGTGAAGGAAATGAGTGAGGGAGGTAAATTTAATTTTGGGAAGGACCAGAGTTGGAGGATAATGGGGGAGAAGGAAGAAGATGCAAGGGATAAGGAAAGAAGATAATAAAATTTTAAATATTAAGGAGGTACAAGGAATAGAGAATCAATGCATCAGGGCGTAAGATGTAAAAAAAACCCTAGCTTAGAGGGTCAATTCACCTGTCATTTGATCTCACCAAGTGAAAGAAAGATTTCTATGATATAGTCCCCTAAAGGACATGGTTTCTCAGACAGATGGAGGAAGCAAACCCATTCAAGTCTATTTGAAGAGGAAGCAGCTGGTGCTGCAAGACTCACTGCCCTACAGCCTTGGGGACGAAGTTTGTGTTCGAGGTTGAAGCACTGTGGGAGGATAGCTGCTACCTTGCTGACAGTAATAATCTCCCAGGTCCTCAGGCTGGAATCTGCTGATGGTGAGAGTGTAATCTGTCCCAGACCCACTGCCACTGAATCGATCAGGGACCCCAGATGGCCGGGTGGAAGCATCATAGATGAGCAGTTTAGGAGCCTGGCCTGGTTTCTTGTGGTGCCAGGCTAAGTAGCTGCTAACACTCTGACTGGCCTTGCACTTGAGGGTGACAGTCTCTCCTGCAGATGCAGCCACAGAGCTTGGAGACTGGGTCATCACGATGTCCCCACTGGCACCTGCAACCAGAAAAGAGCATTGATCATACATTCAATCACACATGTATAAAATATGTATCAAATGTAGGTTTTCTTATTTAGCATATATATTCAGATCTGCTTTAGATGAAATGGTTTGCTCACTCTGCATGTTAAAACAATTCTCCAAATTTATAAAGATAATACCCTTCTAAAACTTTCACCTGAGGCCCAGAACACCAGCAGGATGAGCAGTTGGGAACGTGACATCATCTTGATCACCCGAGTGATGTACTCAGGCCCCATCTCCAGGGAAACTGTATTAATAGAGCTCTGAGCAGACAACCAAGTCCCCAAGGAGCATATGCAAATCAATAGAGAGTATAAAGTCAAATGTGCCTGTGCAGTGAGTTGTAAAGATAAATAGTGGAAGGAGAAATCAATTTAACACCACAATTTTCAACAATATTCAGCACAATTCAAAAAATGAAATATTTTATCTGCAATTGTACTCTTTCAAACCAACTGTGCCCATCTTGAAAACAAAAGGAATTTGTAAGAAAATACATACCTCTGTAAGTGTAATATCATAACTTAAATAAATGTTATAAATATGGTGCCAAAACCTAGGTGGAAAAGACTCTTATCATTGGATAGATTAAGATGTAGTGCACGTATGGTGTATCTAACTCAGTCTATTCTAAATTTTAAACAGATATTTGAAGCTCCTCTTCAACATCCCAAGGAACCTTACTTAATAGATCCCAAACTAGTCCTCTGTATTGCCCTTAGTACAGTATTACTCCCAGAAATGAGTCACCAAATACTTACAAGTCACCCTTAGGACTATCATTTTAGTCAACCACTCTCTAAAATCACTAATGTAGTGATTAGGAGACATGAAGTGTAACATCTCCCCCTAGTGGTCATATGTAAAATGGCTTCAGTTGGAAAGGTCTGATAGCGCAATTCATTTATTCCTACCCAAAACCAATGATACTTTTAGAATTATGCAAATAACAATATCACGAACACTTCTAGGCAATGGATATTAGATTAGGAACAAGTATAACGATTGATTTTACTAGGAGGTTACACAATAAACAAGTAACTTTTCTGCAGCCATTACTAACCTGCTTCTTTGAGATTTCCTCCTCTGAGCTAAGCTGTTACTCAGGAAAGGTAGGGCCATGTGAACCTGCTCCATTTCAGGATCAACCCTCTGCACGAACAGTCAGAGGTAAGAGACAATTTAGGACACTTTCACAATTATATGGATAAAAAACTCTTCCACAACTATGAGTATATCTTTTCCGGCAGACTTTTTCCAAAGTTCCTAAGAGGTTTTCCTTGATGGAGAATGACCTAAGGCATGTATTGTTCTAATTTTAATTAATAAGTTCATTTCCTGTACTTTGTCTCCTTATGAGCACTTTACCTTAGGAGGGGTACCCTCTCAGCATTCAGGAATGGTGCTGCAGACGCCCACATCATCAGGGAAGGCATTTCTTATCAACAATCCACCTTGTTCTTAATTCACCATGTATTTATATTTAGAAGATGTTAATAATTAATTCAGGTTTGCTCTTTCCATTCTTGTATTTTTTCCTCCTCTTCCATGAAGTTGCATGTAATATACATTCTTAAATTTGCTTATTTTGTTCGAATTTCTACTACTTAATTGATAGGTTTCCTGCATCAGTTCAATATAATTTCCTTCCCATTCTTACACACATTCAAAAATTTAAAGCCATAGTGGATGACAGGATAACAATGAGGATGTGTCATGAAGGGTAACTGTGCCAGAGGGGTCCAGGTAAAATGTGAAGTAAGGAAATGTCGTCTTCAAGTAGGGGACAGTTGACCTAATGTGTGAATAGAGGAGGGGGCTGGAATTCAAAGCCCAGTGCAGAGCACTTCAGAGAATGAACAGGACTTGGGAAAAGATGGTCCTGGATATTTAAGAATGACTAATGAAACAGAGTGTGAAAGCAGAACAGGCATGTTCCAAAGGGAATATTAATTCGATGAAAGTTTGAGGATTAGTTTATGTACTATGAGAATCCATGGAACAATAGTTTGAATTAAATTGTTCATTTTTAGCAGGTACTTGTGGATAATTTTACAAGCTATAACACTCCAAAGATGCAGACACAGTGGAAGCCACTAACGTTTCAGTGCAGCTGGAAAACAAGCTTTCTGTCATATAAAGATTTTTTTTTTTTTTTTTTTTTTGCGGAACCTAGGCAGCTTTATTTCGGAAGAGAGAAAAGTGGCTTCCAGTTGGGGACAAGAGCATAAAGGGGGTGGGCCAGGCACGGGGCGGGCAGGGCTGGAGCCAGGAGGGGCGGCGGTGGCAGTTCAGTTGCTCAGGACGTCGGAGGACTCGGACACGAGCTTCCCGTCGCGGGTCTCGATCTTCTTCACCACCAGGGCCTTGTTGCGGATCACCAAGCCGGAGCCCCCCGGAGAGGCTAAGCCCTGGAAGGGGCTGGAGCCTAAGTTGAGGCCGGCGCTGAGCAAGCCCACGGCCGGGCTCAGTCCACCTGAGCGGTCGCCGCTTGAGCTGGTCCTCGTGTGAATACTCGTGTTCTGCATGCCCCCCTCCAGCCTGCCCTCCTCGCCCTCCAGCAGCTTGCGGTAGGTGGCGGTCTCGATGTCCGGGGCCAGCCTGACGGTCGTCAGCTCCCGGTGCTCGCGCAGCTGCCGCGCCATGTCCTGCTTGGCCTGCTGCAGCGCGGCCTCCAGCTGGGCCACTTGGCGTTGGCGTCCTCGACCGCCAGCTCCCCGCGCTGCTCGGCCTCGGTGATGGCCGCCTCCAGCGAGGCTCTCTGGCCCTTCAGGCCCTCAATCTCAGCCTGGAGCCGGCTGATGCTCCGGTTCATCTCGGTGATCTCCGTCTTGGTGCGGCGGAGGTCATCGCCGTGCTTCCCGGCCAGCGTCTGCAGCTTCTCCTACTCGATCTGGTACATGTTCTCGGCCTCGGCCCGGCTGCGGTTGGCGATCTCCTCGTACTGGGCCTTGACCTCGGCGATGATGCCGTCCAGGTCCAGGGAGCGGCTGTTGTCCATGGACAGCACCAGGGACGTGTCTGAGATCTGGGCCTGCAGCTCAGCCAGCTCCGCTTCATACAGGTGCCTGAGGAAGTTAATCTCCTCAGTCAGGCCTTCCAGATTTTTTAAAAGTGAAATTTTCCAAATGCTCCCCCAATCCCAAAGATCCAATTTAGGCCCAATCAATCTTTGATAAATGATTTAAAAAGAACACACTGTGTTAAGAGGAATTCTAAAAAAGCCTGGGAACTCCTGTCCCTAGTATATTCACACCTTCTCTCAGTTGTTGAAACACTGTTCAGGTGCTGCTGTGACGTGATTTTGCAGATATCATTAAAGCTATTGCCTTTAAGAAGGGGGGTCCATTAAATCTTGCTCTACTAGTCAGAGAGAAAGAGCCCAGAGAAATTCATAAATAATTAGTATTTGAAATGGAAGAATACATCTGAAGTTGGTTGTGGAGTTCCAGGGGACCATGCAGCAAGGAATGCAGGCAGGCTCTAGGAGGAGAGAGCTGACAGCCGGCAAGGACATGGGATCTCAGCACTGCCACCTGAGGAACTGCTTCTGCCAAGCCCCATGAGCTTGGAAGAGAACTCTGTGCTCTGGAAAGAAGGCAGCCCTCTTTAACCATGTAGGAACCTGAGAAGAGAAACATCAACACTGGACCCAGACTCCTGATATACAAAACTCTGACCTAATAAATTGCTAATTAGTTACAAAATAAGAGTAAAGTTGTGTATATTAAAATAACCACATGTGAAAAGGGAAGTCATAAATCCAGATACAAGAGTTATCATCCCATTTAGCTCATGGTTGAATGATGCTGACACCTGTTTCTTTTTATACAATGTTGTGTGCTTTATGCCACTCTTACCCACAGGTGATTTCCTGATGTTTACCACATCCATAGGGGCAGGGCTGAATACTGTGCTATGAAAATACAGGTAAGAGCAGAACTAGCTTTGAAGGTGGTCAGGATCTGTCCCCTCTGTTTCCATGGCCATGTTCTCTGACAACTGAAGAAATTCTAGACAGGGCTGTTGGTAAGAGGCCAGTGCACTGGGGACATCCCAGGTAGACCTGAACCAAGCTGCTGTCTTCACATTTGCTTAAGACAAGATGACTCATTCCTTTTACCTGGGACAAAATGGAATGTTGCATGTTGTCTTGATCTAAGAGATAAACTGTATTATGCTTTAACTTATTTTGAATTTACAATTCTACATGTTTTATTTAATTTTGTATACTCCTGTTGTTCAAGTGACCAAAAAAATCTCAATTAATTATACATAAAATCAACTTAGCAAGTACATTTTCTGGGCACAGCTCACCCTTCCCCATGAACCTGCCAGGGGGCAGTCAAGCCAAGTGCTGCTGTTACAGACATGAAATCAGGCTGATCAATATATGAGGCATGATTCATATGCAGCCAGACCTAACATGCTTCAGGTTCTCAAAGAATTCTACATTATCTAAGGAATTCTTGTTCCCCAGTATAGATACAGGGCCCCAGTGAATGTGCGCAATTCATTTGGACATGAATGGATGAAAGCAATGTGTTAGCAAATTCTTAATATGAAGGCAAAATTAATCTTTAAACTGGAAATGATGAGATGTGTTGTTAAATGCATAGAATATTGATGTACAGAATAAAACATTATGCTGTTCCCTTAAAATGCGAGCAATGCATTAGCAGTGACCAAGACATTTTCAGTAAATGTCACACAATAATCTTGTAATAGATTCATGGAAACCAAATGCATGTGGTATCCTGAATTGGAATCTGGAAGGGGTACAGTACAGGAGTAAAAAATTAGATACATCTGAATGAAGTCTGGAATATAAGTACGAAATTTGTACCAATATAAATCTCTTAGTTTGACAAATGTACCATGATTATGTAAGATATAAATATTAGGGAAAAGTAGGCAATGGTGTGCAGGGACTCTCAGGACAACTTCTACAACTTAATAGGAATCTAAAATTATTTAAAAATAAAAACTTATTTAACAAAACATGTGGAGAGAGATATCTGTATAGTTGAGTGAACATTGTATTTAACCAAGTGAGGTCTGAAATGATTAGGTCATATAAGATAATCCTATTCTAAAGCCAGACCCCATCTGCAGTGACATTAAAACACTTACTCCAGACATTCAGCATCTCACTTGGCAAATGAGAGCTGCACAACTTGAAATAGTGATTTTTGACTACTGATTTTCCTACTTAATTGGACCCTTTTGTCCAAACAAACCTACTTTAGAGCAAACTCTTCAACCAGGGTATGTGTCCCACTGGTAGGCAAAAAGATTTTTCCATGGCTGAGAATAGGCTTATTGGAATACATTTCTAGATCTATGTATTCCGCTCAGATTCTTTCTTAAATTGGATTTTTCAAAGAACAGTCAAGTTGTGCTGCTGACTCTCCTTTCCCACTTCATGTGCACAATCACCATTTACTGCTTTAATAAGATAAGTGAGCACTCACTCATTTATCTTATTATCTTTGGAGTGAGCACTCCAAAGAAATATACAGTAATAAATGCAGGGATTTTTCAGAAATCCATGTGGGTCAGCATACAGAAAGTGAATGACTCTAGAAACTGGCAACTCTCCTGTGGTGCCAAATATTTCACACCCAACAAACTGAAGGAAAATCTACTTGAGTTGTCAAACCAAATATTCCTAGTTGCATCAGGGAATTCAAAATTCATAGACTGAGTCCACCTTGTTTATTCTTGTTTTCTATATTTTAATAACAAACTGATAGTAAACTTCCCAGTTACTAATTGGATCTAGCTAAACAGTACAAGCTGGAATTTCCCACTTGTTTGAATAAAGGGATTAAAGATTTCCAACTAATTTTGAGTATAATTTCTGAAAAATTTACATTATTTCTTTACAAAATGTTCATCAACATAGAAAGCACCTTGGTTACTTTATGTGTTTGAATAAAGACTCAAAAATTGTTGGAAATTAACCTATACTTAGCAAAGGGAGAATGTGTAGAATGGATTATTTTGTTTTTATTCATTATCAAATTGTCTAAGTCCCTATTCAGTTATGCTGTGTGTGCATGTATGAGCATGTGTGTACAGATATGTGTGCTTAGACATATATTTTAATGTATATGTATTATAGTATTTATGTATATAAACATTTGTAAATTTTGATCAGCATAGTTTCTCTTTGAGTGAATAGAATAACACAGGTTTCTTGGATCAAAGAATGAAGAACTTTCTACCAAAATCAAATAAAAGAAAATCTCACCATCTTTGCATTCTTAAATTGGAAAGAAAATTATTCTTACCACCACATTTTGCTTTGCAGAAAACTTTCCTATGGTTACCAAAAACATCAAACATTTGTCTTCAATATTTAAGTTTTTACTGAATTTCCAATAGTACTAACAATAGGAGTCATTGGGCCTCCAGCAGAATGAATCTTCAGAAGCTTTTTCTCTCCCCTTCCACCCAGAATTGACGCCCACAAAGAACCTCAGAATGTGAAATCGGGTGACTACAGTTGGAGTTAGTTAAATTAAGATGAGGCTGTCCCGGAATAGGGGACCAAATCCAGGGGCTGGTGTATTTCTAAGGAGGGGACATGGAGAATCGGATCCACGGAGGAGGGTGGTGTGAAGATGGGCAGAGAGGCAGGTGCCCCCATGCCAGGCACCACTAAGCACTGGGAGCTCCCGAGTGTGGAGGGGCTTTCCTCACAGCCTCAAAGGTGCTGGCCCTGCTGATACCTGGATTTTGGACACCAGTTTCCAGAACTTTGAAAAGATGCCCTTGGCTTTGCTGGTGCACTCATGCAGGTGTCCACGCTGTCCAGGTGCAGCCCAGGCCCACCAGAGGTGGTGCACGTGCACTGGCCACAGCGACCCCAGGTGCCAGCCAGGGTCAGTCCCAGAAGTTCCTGACTGTGAAAAAGGCTCCCCCAGGTCGAGGCCACTGTGACAGAGTCAGCGTCACACCTCAAGAGCACATCCAAAGGGCGGGATGCTGGATCTCTTCTCTGGGGTCCCACAGGAGGGGAGGCTTATCTGGTGGCACAGTGGAGGACATGGACAACCCCTCACTCTGCAGCTGCCAGGTGCGCACTTCATCCTCCTGGGGAGGCTGGAGATCAGGGTGTGCCCTCCAGGCCCTGGTGGTTTGGCTGCATGGTGGACTGCAGGGCGAGGATGTGGCTCAACCAAATGCCATGGCCAAACTCTAGGACAGCACCTTGAGCAGGTTCATCTAGAAAGTTACTAAAAATATGATGAAAAATGAGTTCAGTATTGGAATTAAACTATTTTCTAATGGAAGCATCTTAGGTTATTGATGGATAAGAGACAGCATTGAACTGTTTGCAAAACCATTCTTTTTCTATTGGAGAAAAAGAAAGTCACTTTATATTTCATACTTGCCCCCCAAAAATCATGGAATTAAAGATAAGCAAAATTAATTTAGAAGAACTCCCATTTGATCTAAGTGAAATCTCACATGTCAGAGATACTTAAATACAACCTCAGCAGATACATGTGGTAAATTGGTGTTAGGAATAGTGCTATTAAAATAAAAATTTCCCTGAGATACAGATGCTAGTATTCTGTCACTCATGTGTGTTCTGGTTTCAATGAGGTTAGCCCTCATATCATACTGTAAGTTTCAAAAAACTTTTAGAGCAAGTTATAATTTTGTTATCTTCTACTCTTTGTAAAAAGGAAATCATTGAGATCTTCCCCATGGCTCAAATGTGGCCCTTGTCTAAGCCACACTCAGCATATAAATTCATTACCTACATCCAATGTAGGACACAACTCAGAGGCATGAGCCTGCCTGGCAGTGAGGGATTACTACCAAACACCAAGCAGCAATGCAACTGGAGAAAGACCTTGACAAAGAGGGGGAAAGGCTAAAATGAGTGTATATGTTTAAGAGACTTCACAGTGAGTTGGGAGGTCATTCCAGAGCTTGTGCTTATGCACATTTCCGCAGGATCTCATTGACAGCCCAAGTAAATATTGCCTTAAATAGCAGGGCACCCTATAGCCATGGGACATCCAGACACTAAAGCAGGGCAAATAGCTCAGCTGTTTGGTGCCCTGCCACTGAACCCTGCTTTGGAAATGTATCCTCCCCAGTGTAACAGAGATGGACTCAGTTTCCCTAAATATGGCCTTTCTACCCCTTCTATTTGAACCTAGAGTTAGTACTAGAGCTGATAAGTGTATGCCCAAGAGACAAATCTTTGGGCTGTCCATGTGACAGTCATAACTGTTTATCTAAACAGTTACCAAAACATACTTTTGAGATTATTGGACTCACCCAGGACAACTAACAAGGGGATGATGATGGACAATGAACATTTCAATAAAAAAAGAGGGACTATACCTGCAAGCAATGTAGTCCCATCCATCTGCCACATGGGACCTAATCCCACTCTCAATTGGAGTCAGAGTGGGCATCACCATCCAAGAATCCTAAGGATTGGAGAATAAATGATGGACTAGAGTAGACTTACTGTTATTCTATTACAGATATGATTCTAGCAAAGGAAGAAATTTTCTCATTGGTATGGAGGAACTGGGCACAGGGGTTTCTGAGAGGAGGGAGAGGGGAAAACAGGTGTCCTATGTGGGCGTTTTCAGGATGTGGGAATCATCCTGAATAACACTGTAAAGACAGATACAGGCCATTGTATGTCTTGTCATAATTTACAAAATTGGTCAGGAGATAGTGTAAATTACAATGTAAACTAAAATCGATGCCAAGCGGCAGTATTCCAAAATGTGTTCATCAATGATAACAAATGTACCACAAAAAATAAGGATGCTGTTAATGTGGCAAAATGTGGAAGGGGTTGGGTGCAATATTTTTTTGTAAAATTTATGTAATATAAATATTTTGAAAACTTTTTTAAAGTATAAAAAAGATAGACCCATTTTTAAAAAGAAAAATATTCATTAATTTTTGCTTTTGAGCATTTATTTTTCTTTTTTTATTGCTGCCGAAAGTTTTTCGAGAACAAAATGTTGGAGAGGAACAATAGAATGGTCACAATGGACACCATACACTAAAAGACAGAGCCACTTTAGCAAGGGAATTTATATTGCCCTTTATTACTTTCATGGCAGGACTCCTGTGTCTCTTCTCCAGCAAATATTTTACATTTGATTAACCTATAAGTTCCCATGTTTGCCACTATTTACACAAATTCCAACTTGGCATCTTCATCCATCAGTGTGGACAGCAGAGGCCCAGGGAGTGTACCCAAGAGAATGGAGGTTTTAAGATGCATCAAATATTTCATCCAATATCTTCTAAGACTAGATGGAGTTACCTCTCTCAAGATGATAAGGAAATGGTGAGGAACACAAGAATTGTTGATACAGGTGTCTTTCAGACTTAACCACAATGTAGAGACAGCTCTGTTCTCTACACTGGGCTCTCATTAACTAAAGCCAGAGCAGAAGCTAGAAGCAAAACATAAACAAACAATTATTAAAACCACAACAATTTTTAAAATTGTAGCTATTAATGACACTTTCTAGGTAATAAAAATTTTGAGAGAAATGTTAAAGAGCAAAATACCTACAACAATTGATATAAAGATAGACTTTTTCAGGGATTATTGAAAAGGAAAGGTTGAGAAATTGACAAAAGAACTCAGTCTTTGAAAGTTCACCAATTACATAATCAACTAAGATCATTCGGCATCTCGAATTAGATGAATATCAGAATCAGGTGTCAAAATGTTTGGAAATATGAATCGTGAGCCACATTTGGACAAACTAGTCAGAATTTCCAGAATTGGAATTTGGGAATCTGTCCTGAGCAAAGTCACTGAATTTGAAGCCTGTCTGCACAAGTTCATGAATTGGCATTTAGAAACTAATGCTGCAACATATAAGCTGTCCGAATGACATCCAGGACAGAATTCAATGTTTTTAGTATGATTTTATGAAGATTGAGATAAATAAAGCATAACATGATAATCATTACATTTATCTTAAAAGTAAAGAAATGACAACCTGGTTGAGGACTGAAAAATGAAGATGGGATTTTGAAATTAAAGATCAATCTCTCACTTTATTGTGGTCTTGGCAAAAGCAGGAATATGCTAAGTGTTCAAGAGAAGAACAGGCAAAAAAAAAATAGGTTACATCAGAAACTAGAGGATTCTGAGATGTGAGGATATATCTTTATTATGATAAAGACTCAGGACACAATACACTAAGAAACAGCCACCTGTGGATTCTGAAAATGAAGACAGTGCCCAAATGTGGTCTTAGTGCCAGGCACTTCTCAAATATTTTACATGTATAGACTCATTGGCCTCACAACAATCCTAAAAAACATGAAACAGTTTTTATATACTTGTACCACACAGTAGTAAAGTAACTTCAATTTCTGGGACTAGGAAGTGCCTGTACTATAAACGTAAACTTCATACTTTAGAGATCAAGGTCATAGAGAAAACTGTACTCATTTATTGATAGGTATACTTACAAAATAGAGTGGTTCTTAGTAGGTGAAAGAGATGATTGCCATCTTCTGTGTATTGCTTTCTTTTATTAAAATAAATCAATTTAATGGGTAGATATCAATAAAGCATGAATCCATCCAAATGGTAAAATCAAACTTATCTGGTATAAATTATATTAAGCCTGATTTTTCCCTATTGATCCTGTATCCTAAAACTCTACTGAAATTGTTTATTAAAGCTAGCTAGGAATAAATATTCATGACCATTGTAGACTTCATTTCTGGAACTGGTCACACAGCAAAGTACATATTCATCACTACCTTCTTCCACTACCTATTCCACGTTCCCTTCACCCTCATCCAGCACCTCAGTTGGCCATTTTTCTTTGTCTGATGGGATGACTCAAGCTTCATTCCTGAAGATTCTTGGGGATTGATAGTCATGCCTGGGTTGACTTGTTGCAGTGTTCAATTGACTTTAGACACAGAGCATGGTAATACTAGAGGTTTCCTAGGTCATCTGCATCACAGACAAACTCTTCCTGACCACCATTGTGTAGTAGCAGTCCTTTTCCTCTTGATAGGATCAATCACCCCAGCCAGTACAGTAATTTCCTCTTTCGCCTTTGATTCGGAGGTATGAAAAGACCAAAGTGAGCAGGCTGCAGTCTTACCTTCAAGATCAATGGAATCCTGTTTGTGTTTTCTGGTGAAAACACTCCTCCTTTTGGGACAAAGACCTGAAGACCAGTTGAGCTTAAGGTTTCAGGGACAGGAAACAAAAACTTTCCTCGTGGATCAAAGGAATAATAGTGAGTGGTGCCACTTGCATTTCTACCCCTTGATTCCAGGATTGTGAATCCCAGCTAGGAAAGAAATAGCACCATAGAGTGAATGCTGATTTAGAGTATACAAAGCTTCTGGAAAGCATTGCCCCATCCCTGCAGGTACTGTCATCTACTCGACAAGGTAAGTGAGCCCTATTAGGATCAATATACTGAGATGGAAGAACCCTGTATTTTGTTGGGTTGATCTCCCATCCTCTCTCATCCAAAAGCCTGGCTATTCATTAAAAGCCATTAAAAGCCATTATTATAATCCTACTACAAAAATAGAGTACGAGGACTGTATGAGATTGCAACTAGTATTTGTCTAATAAGTATATGAATGAAAAGATAAATAAATTACATAAATTATGTGAACTTTATTTACAAGTAAAAGAATTCTAAGTAATAAACTAATCAGTAATTTTAGATTTTTTTGCTATTCATAAATTAGCAGAAATGAAAATAGGTTAGCATAGCCATAAATATTCAAGGGGAAATAAATTTTGATAAAGAATAATGTTACCAAACATGAAAAATATTTTGGGGATTAGTTCTCATGGATGCAAACAACAGAAATGGAGTGGGTTTTGCTAAGCAAAAATGAAAGTATAATATGAATATCGTGTGGCTTACAGATCTGATCACAAGTTGAGGTAACATAGAAAATGTTTTGGAAGTCTGATGGCATTAACACAGTCTGGGACATTACAAAAGGAGAAAGACATGATCCCAGTCCTACCACAGATGGATGGTGGACACTCCTGATGGCAACATCAATGCTGGATGCCAGTCATGAGACACTGGAGTTTGAAGACATCTACTGCCACCATCATGGCAGAGGAGTCAGTCTGAAATATTTTAGACTCAGAGATGTATATTAGAAAAATTTCTACATGTTATGCCAAAATTGTGTGAATCTAACAACTGTAAATAAATTGCTAAATGCAATTACTTCTTTCCAACTTAGTGTTAATAGAGAATTCAAGACAAGATATGACCTCTTCCCACATATAAATATATAAGTAAGGAGAAATAGAACCAGGAAGACAGTGGCAGAGTAAGGAGCTCCTAGAGTCAACTCATGCTACAGGGCAGTTAGTAATCACCCAGAGCTATCTAAAGCACCTGTCTGTTGGCTCCAGGAGACAAGAAGGTCATCCTGCAACATCGTTGAAAGATTGGAAGGAGAATACTCCCCATCTGCAGTGAAGATTTGTGAGTAGGGCACTCCACATCCCAGAGATTAGTGCCCATCTTCCATTGGCTACACATGCTGCCTAAGGAGCGATTCCATGGCTGGCACTGGAAGCTCCACTTCCCGAAAATGGAGAAGGAAGAGATGATTGGGGACCAATTTAAGATACTGATTAGTAAATACAGAGGGTTATATTATAATCCAAAGAAGAGCTAAAGTTTGTACCTGTCCAGGTCAAAAAGAGGGCAGTAACACCATTTTAACTTCTCCTCTGGCACAAGGGAAGCAGTATGTACTGAAAATCACAGTGCTGGTAGGGACCAGCTTCTTTCCATCCTGACCAAATTGCACTTCTAGCATAAACCGCCGCCCCACCTCTGGCAGACACATAGCTGGAAAGGCATGCACCAGCCTATTCAGGAAAATATAGGTCACACCAAGGAAGCTGGTGATCATCCTACTTGGCCATGCAGGCTGCCTCAGGAGCTATCCTGTGATGAAATATGAATGTCCAATTCCCAAAAACAAGGAGGAAGAAATGGTTGACCATTGATTTCAGCTACTGATTACTAAATTTCGATGGCTAGAGA
This sequence comes from Dasypus novemcinctus, assembly GCF_030445035.2. NCBI lineage: Eukaryota > Metazoa > Chordata > Mammalia > Cingulata > Dasypodidae > Dasypus > Dasypus novemcinctus. Next base: position 7,003 of record NW_026688337.1, on the reverse strand, counting down.
ATAACTCTAAAAATAGCTGAAGTTTTAAAATGTCCAAGTCAGAAAATGACTGGTAGCTGCCATATTGACTATGCCCACAGCATGAGGACAAGCAGGCTCACTGAAAAATCACTGTGATTGTAGGGACAGGTATCTTTCACCCAGGTTGACCTGCAGCCCAAGCCTAGGCTTCAGTCCCACCTCTAGCAGGGAGGAAGCTGTCGAGCCCTGCAACAGCCTTTCCAGGTAAATGATGGTGCATTTGGCTAAAACTAACAGAAGACCATGATATGTATGGACAACTGCGATCATCTTGGACCTGTACTGCATAGATCGCTACCCAAATCTGTAGCTCCATCCCAGCCCCAGGAAGCAGAGAAAGGCACCTGAAGCTTCATAAGTCTCTCTGGGCAACCATAGTCTAGAACTACACAACTTGGATTATTATACACAGAAGTAGCTTGGTCTGAAAACCTGGCAAGAAGAAATATGGAAGAAAATTCATCAGTCACTGCGGCACTGTGGGCAACTTGAGCCTCCACAACTCACAACACCAACTGCATCCTTGGCTCCTACTACACAACCAGCAAGGGAGAAAGGGCAAGAAAACCCTAAACTAAAGAGAAAAACTCCACCCTGAATGAATACTCTAGGATGCCAGACAATCAAGGTAACAATAAAAAATTTCTATCCACACCAAGAAACAGGAAGATATGACCCAGTTAAAGGAGCAAGATAGGCCTCCAGATGACATAAAGGAGTTGAAACAACTAATTACAGATGTTCAAACAACTCTCCTTAATAAATTCATTGAGGTGGCTAAAGAAATTACATGTGTCATGGGTGTCCCAGAAAGAGAAGAGAAGAGAAAAGGGGCAGAAGGAATATTTGAATATATAATGGTAGAACATATCCCAACCCTATTGAAGGACAGAGATTTCCATATCAAGAAGCACAATATAGTCCCATAAAAATAAACCAAGAGACCAGTTTTGCAGGACATACTAAAGGGTATGCTACAGCCTGAAAACAGAAGACTCAAGAGAGAGGCCTGGAAGAGCATAAATAAATGAAGATTTTATCAATAAAAGTAATTAAAAGTATCAGAACTGTGGTGAAAATAATATGACAGAATAAAACAAATATTCAGGAATAAACTTAACCAATGATGTAAAGCACTTCTATCCAGAAAAATGCAACTAATTGGTAAAAGAAATCAGAAAGACATAAATAATTGAAAGAACATTCCATGCTCAAAGTTTAGAAAACCAAATATCATTAAGATGTCAATTCTACTCCAATTGATATACAGATTCAATACAATCCAGGTAAAAATTCTACCAGAATTTCTAAATAAATGGAAAACATGATTACAATTTTATGGGCAAAGGTGAACTGTCTTGATTAGGCAGAAACATCTTAAAGAGGAAAAACAAAGTTGGTGAACTCTCATGTCCAGAATTTAAATTGTATTACCTAGGTACCTTGGTAAAAGCAGCATGCTACTATCATAAAGATAAATACATAGACCAATGGAACCAAATTGATGGTTCAGAAACAGACACATATATATGGTCAAGTGATTTTTGACTAGCGTGTCAAACACACTTAGCTCTGGCAGAAAGTCCATTCAAAAAATGGTGCTGAAAGAACTGGATATCTATACCCAAAAGAAGGAAAGAGAACCCCTATCACACACCTTATCCAATTTTAACACAAAATGGATCAATAGCTTAAATATAAATGCAAGAACCATATTGCCTCTAGAATAAAATGTAGAAAATTTCTTCAAGACATTGTAGTAGGTAGTGTTTTCTTAAAGAAGATAAGAGGATGACTGAGATGTGCTACTGATGTTTAATGTATCCAGATGTTTTATTTAACTTTACTGTAAAAGTGTGGAAATGTATAGAGTGGATGGTAACACATTTAGTGAGTAACAGCTGGTTTAAAAATTTCAATGTGGCTGAAAATGGTAGTCTAGGGATGTAAATACCAAATTAAAGAAAGCTAGAGAATTATCTAGGCAATGAATAGCACAGTAGACCCAGAAGTGGATGAGAATAGTGGTTTATCATGCAGAGATGAGAGTGAACTTGTTGAGCTAGAGCAAGTGTGCATCATTATTACAGGGTGGTGGGAATTTGGAGAAGCATGGGAAAAATACAACTGGAGTGACTAATGGACTGTGGTTAATAGTAATAATGTAATATCCATGCATCAATGCCAAAGATGTACTGTGTTGATAATGGGGGAGTATAGAAAAGGTGTGCCAAATATATGCTAAGGACCTTGTAATAATCTGATGATACTTACTTACAATCTCTAAAAAATGTTCCTCCATAGTGTATTGTGTTGATAGAGGGGTGTTGTTTGTGAATTCTGCATGTGTATGATTGTTTTGTAAGCTTAAACTTCTGTCATAAAAATATATTTAAAAAATAGTAGGTTGAGGGAAAATACACCTTATGTGAGATAACGACTATACTTAGAAATATTTTAGAAATATTCTTTCATAATTTGTACCAAATGTCTCAAAACAATGCAAGGTATTGGTGATGGGTTGACATATGGGATCTCTGTATGATGTTATGCATGTTTGCTTGTAAGTTTCCAACTTATACTATACTTTTATTATTTATGCATGTTCATTTATAAATCATATAAAAATAATAGGGTGGTTTGGGGAAAAATATTTTGATTTGGTTGGCAGGAATATTTTGAAGTTGCTCTTTACTCTTTAGTTAAAAATGTTTCAAAACAATTCCAGTTATTGTTGATAGGTTGAGGTATGAGAGATCTCAATAACATTATGTATATTTGACTTGTAAGTCCACAACAGTTAGTATACACTTATTGTTTATGTATATGTATTTATGGCTGATATACTTGTATAACTTTAAACATAAATGAATTTATAAAAGTATGTATATACACGCACATGTGTATGTATATACATATACATATATATGGAGAAGTCAGCTTAAAAGGTTTTAATCCCTAACACTGTGCTCTGAGAATTTCACCTTCATCTTCACGGGTTCATTGCAGGAACATCCCTCAGCCAAGAGACATTTTGTAGCAGCATTGTTGGTCTGAGCCTCACAAATGGAGCCTTTTATCTGAGGTATATGTCCAGAGAAACAGCAACTAGGGATAAGCTGAAAAATACTCAGGTTCCTGTTCTACAGTGATCTTATTACAGACTTTTTACAAACTGGAAATCTTCCTAGTACATGATCCTCCTGTTCAGGTAGATCCAAGAAATAAAATGGGAAGTGACACAAATGCTGCCAGTAACACAAGCTTCTCTACCTAACACAGTTAGAGATGATATTTTTGCTTGATTATTTTTCCTATCATGAGTTGCTCAACATTTCTGGATCAGTCCCCTGTCATTTCCTCACAACATTAAGACTTTGATCAAATCATTCCTTCTCAATAGAGACTTCCATGACATTCCATGTACCCTATTTTTTAACTCCTCCATGTTTCATGCTTATGAGCATGTGCCTTTACAACTTTTCCTGCAAAGAAGTACAGAGCATTTGCTTTCCTCTTAAATGTGAGCTTGTTTTGGGAATTCCATTAATCAAAACAAGGCAACCATAGAAAAATTGCTCTGATTCTACATTTTCAAGAAAGAAAGAAAGCCTACAAGATGATGAGACCATCCCAGAACCTCAGGCTCCTTATTCTCTGTGTTTCAGATGAAAGATGTGCAAACTTGAACAAGGCATTTTCCTTCCAAGGTCCTACTCCTGTTCAGATATAAAGTCCATCATATTAAAATAAGATATGAAATAAATGGTGCAGTCCTCTGTAAAGGTAAAATCAAATGTAAAAAAGAAAGAAAATGTGAAAAGTAGATGCCTTTACTCTCCTCCTTTCCTTAGCTCACCTATTTTAGAAAAATTCAGATTTTAAATGAGTTCTCTGTTCTCTTCAGAGGTATGGATATTTTTTGTTTGTTTTTATTTATTTATTTATTTTTAATTCACATTTTAAAAAAGATAAATAGGTCACAAAAATGTTACATTAAAAATATTAGGTTCCCAGATACCCCACACCCCACCCCACCCTACTCTTCAAAGGTATATATTTTTAAAAGATAAATAGTTGCTTAACATACTCATCTGTTTTCTTATATTAGACATTACATATGTACTCTTGAGATTCTCGAACTCTATTAGAGAATGTAGCAGGACACACCAGGATGGGAATTTAATATTTCCTTTTTTTTTCATGTGGGTCTCCACCCAATAAAATGACACCCTAGAACAATATAACACATTCAAGATCTTAATATAATGTGAAACTATGAAACTTATTCTTGGAAGGCTGAAACTTAGTGGTTATCAAAGGTTCCAAGGGGACAGAGAGGGAAGAATAGGTACATAGAACATATTGAGATCACTGGAATTGTTCTGCATTACTTTTCAATGATGGATGCATTATGATATATTCTGCCAAAACCCATAAAATAGTGTAGTGCAGAATGTAAACCATAATGGAGACCATTGTCCATGGATAATAGCAATTATCCAATATTTATTCATCAATTTTTATAATGGACCATACTCATGTCAGATATTATTAATAGGTTGAAATGTGAGAGGAGGGGGCTTAGGGTGTATAGGAAGCCCATATATTTTCTATGTGACTTTTCTGTGACTTAAAGCTTCTTTGAAAATAAAATGATAAACACAAATAAGGCATTGAGTGAACAAACAGAAGAAATTATCAATATTCATAAAAGAGAGATCATACAGTGATGAAAGATGCAATACAAAAATTTGGTTTTGTTTTTGGGGGAAGTTTTGGATTACATTAAAGTTACAACTATGGCAGGGAAGGATAACTGGTACAATTATTGTGTGATTCAAATTGTGTGGTCCAAATGTAAACCATAATGTAAGCGATAGACCATGGTAAGTAGCAATGTTGCAATATTTGTTCATCATTTGCAACAAATATATCACACAAATAAAAATTTGTTAGTGGGGGGATGTATGAGTGAAGGGTATATAGGAATCCCTCATAATTTTTATGTAACATTTATGTAATCTAAAGCCACTATAAAAACAGGAGGAATATCTTTCCCAATCACCTGGGAACCATCTCTTGGAATGGAACCATCAGGAAGACAATACCCTTCCCTCCCATTTCCTCTGGGAGATTACATGCAAAACTTAAATGCACACATGGCTCCAGATTGAAAATCTACCTCATGCCATAAAAATATGAGAATTTTATGTTTCTTTTTATGTTTCCTTGGAAATTGTCGATTAACTAAGCCAAGGTTCACCTCAATTGCCGGATGAGTTTCAGATGAACTATTTGAGATGAATGGAGCTGTCAAGTCTTTTACCGCAGTACTAGTTAACATTTACTACAATTAGTTGTTATTCTCCTGACTGTCTAAAAAGGTGATATTTTGTTCTGTCTTTGTAAAACCTTTAGAGAATTGTCTGGAAGTGCATCACTTTCCTATTTTAATTCATTAATCAAAATGTTACCTTTCTCTTCTACCTTTTTGGAGTAGCTTCATGATTGGGAGGATGTTTTGTTTTGAATTATATTTTCCCCAAGTGTAATGACATGGACTGAATTAACTGGAAACTTTCTGAATTAAACAGAAAATTTACATGAATTGTGGGCATGTAGAATTCAGGTAAAATACGTTGAATTATTCAGTGTCCCTACTATATTTTCTTTTTTTGGAGTTCTAGGCAGATAAAACACACTAGTGCAAAAGTCTGAGAATTATGAACTCTATAATCCCATGAAAAACATGTGGTTAACTAATTTGAAAGCCAGAATTTTCTCAGCTAGCTTTTTCTCCTAAAGGAGTACTATATCTCTATTATATTAGGAAAGGGCTTATGAGAAAACAGTGTTGATTTTGCCTCAAAAACTTTCCTTTGATTTGGATAAATTAATGTATTTCTTGGGTTTTAAGTCTCGTCTCAAGCAAATAAAATCCTGGAGTACATGTAATGTACATCATTTTAGAGGAAAGGAGAACATCTTGTCAAAGGCTTGAAGGTGAGATGTGAAAATTGGAAGAGCAAAAATAAAAATAAAAGCCACTTTCTCTTTGATGGTGCCTTCCTTCTTTCTGTTGTCCTCACTTGATAGAAGAGAGTGACTCTCTTGTTGGGGGCTAATGTGCCTGGTGATTTATGTTGAAGTCTATGCTCATGTATCATTCAGAAAATCCAAAGACCAATAAAAAGATATGCCAAATCTGCTCTGCCTGTGCTCTTGAAATTGAACAAGAAATCCTAAATGACAGTCCTCTGTTTCCAACATGATTAGTTGAATAATTTAAGCCCACTAAAGAGACCTCCTGCTCAGAACAAAAGATTCCTTTCAAAATATTACTGCACATTGACAATGCACTAGGACACCCAAGAGCTCTGATGGAGTTGTAATGAAATTTGTATCATTTTCATATCTGATAACCCAACATCCATTCCGCAGGCCATGGATTGAGAAGTTATTTTGAATTTCAGGCCTTATTATTTAAAAATACATTTTATAAGCTACAGCTGCCATAGGCAGTGCGTCTTCTTTTGGATCTCAGCAAGGTAAATGGAAAAAATTGTGAATATGATTCACCATTTTAGATGACATTAAGTACATCTGTGATTCATGGGAGGAGTTCAACTCAAAATTTGTAGTTGGTGTTGGGGTTTAAGATATATTTAGGGGATTAGAGTCTCTGGACTGACAATATGATAGCCAGGCCCTGAGCCTCAACAGACTTCAGCTCCTACAATCTGATTTATTGGACTCACCTCACTCAGCTAAGATGGAATTGAAGAAGGACAACCACCACACCATGGAGCCTAGAGTGCCTACAACTGAAAGCAGGAGGATTGCATCCAGTATCCATGTGGAATCTGAGCCACCTCGTGACATAGAGATGCCACGGACATAACCAATCCAAGTTCCACAGAGAAAAGGTGGCATTGGAGTGGAGTGGGAAAAGTGGACATGGTGGCTGATATGGGTATGG